>NW_023276919.1:7599925-7619518 GCF_003668045.3 Cricetulus griseus | reverse complement strand
TTTCTCAGGAAACACTCCCTCATCTGACCACTCACCCCTCTGATACCAGGAATTCAGAAACATTTTCTTTTCTAAACTTAATCTCATCTCCTACAATGCTGACATCTGGCATGATCTAGGAGGCCCGAATACTCCCTTTCCTGTCTAAGGAAGAAACAAACAGATACTCTAGGATGTGGTAATACCAAAACATTCTCAGGTCGCCAATGATGGTCAATATCCTACTTCAGCAGGATGTTGTCTTTATAACTCGATAGCCTCATTACCTAAATTGCCATTTCTAACACCCCATCATTCACTATTTACGGAAATGGGAATGAAATGTGCAGGCATCAGGCTGGTCTGTCCAAGGCATTTGGCATGATGCACTCACTCAGGCAGTACTCTGTTCAGTCCAGGCTTCCATGGTTACTAAATCTGCAAGCAGGTTTATGGGACCCCTGTAAAAAACAGACCCAAACCACTAGCTCTCTCTCTCTCTCTCTCTCTCTCTGTCTCCCTGTCCATCTCAACTTCCACTTCCTCTCTGCTCTCTGTTTTTCGCTATTCCGCTGACCCCCTTAGTCCCTTCTCTTGTCTCACCCAATCAACATCTCCTAGCCTGTCTGAAATCCTCTGTTCTTGGACTTTCCAATTAGGTGTTCCATTGCTCAGTGTTCAGGTTTCATTTAGTACTTTCCCCTTTCAATGTAAACAAAAGACCAACACTATTGCTATGAAAGCCAGGGAGGCTCTCTCTCTGTGATCTCTCTCCATGTCCATGCTACGGTGAGCAGGAAACTACAGAGATCATTTATTTTGGACTGACCTAACGGGCAGACACCCTTTCAGGACGTTTTGTATCCCAAGGATGAGGTCGAACACCACATTAGCTGAATCATTTGTGTTTTCAGCATTATAACTATGTCAGTTTTGTCTCTCCAATTTTAGGTATTCTGTGTCAACTTGAATGTTCAGGCCTTTTGTTTTGCCCGTGCCCATGAGTTCAAGCTGACTCTGAGTTCTGAGATTGGGAGTACCAACCTTCTTAGTCCTCGCCCATGGGAAATACATCTTATGATTAAGGCATCCTTCCAGTTACTGTTACCTTGGAAAAACTGTTCAAATGCTTTTATGGAGGGATGTCATATTACCCAGGTTGTGCATCAATGAACTAAGAAAATGAAAAGACACACATAACTGAACCAAAATAAAATATTGCATAGTGGCTTCTTCCAGGAAGGTTTAAATTCGATATCTTAGATTAGATTGAAGGATCATTGGACTGCAGGTACTTGGGTGCACCAAATGATGTTACAAGCAGGACAGAGTTCATGATGCAGACAGCATCATCCTTGAGTAGATAGACCGACGTTAACAACAACATCTCACGCCTACTCTAAGCCATGGTTCGTGTTGTCTCGTCTTTTGTTGAATTCAATCTCTAACTCTCTTCACTCCACTGTCACCTGTCTCACTGTATTCCTTCACCTGGTTCGTGTACAACATATACCTGCATACTGAAAAACTGACTCTAACAACCTCTTCTCTCCTCTCTCTCTCTCTCTCTCTTCCTCTCTCTCCCTCTCCTCCCTCCCGCCCTCCCCCTCTCCCTCTCCAGTTTCACGCACACCTCTTTATATCTTCCATATGTCCCTGCAAGCCTGGATGTAATACCAGATAACTCTGACATATGCTCAGGACTGTCTCTACCAAATCTACATATCTTTCTGTATATGTCTCTCTTGCTATGTGTTTCTGTCTCTCTGTCAGAGTACTGAAGAGCATGCTAAATCACTATAAAATGGCAAAATTAATGTGATTTTTATTGTCCTATTGATACCCTTCTTTCTCAAACATGTTAATGCTTTCAGCCAAGTTGTTTGTATCAAAAAAGGCAGCTGATGTGTTTCCAATTTTTTCAAACCCAAAGTTTTCCTGTAAGTGCCAGTGAACTGAATGGGACCCATGCAAAAATGTCCATAGATTCACTCCAGATGAATAGTATTCATTCCCTCATTGATCCCTGTTTCCTCTCCTCCTCATCTGGTACCATTCCCTGGAAAAACACTACCTCATTTGACCATGCACCTCTCTGTCATCAGGACTTAAGAAATATTTTGTTTTCTAAACTTAAACTCATCTCTTACACTGCTGACATCTAAAGAGGCTTAGGATGCCTAAGACAGCGCCACACATTCTGGAAATCCATGGAGCAACCAGGTACTCCAGGATCTGTTAGTACCCCACTATTCTCAGGACATCCAAAGTTGGTCAATGCCATTTCCTCAAAAAGAGGCAGCCTTGAGATCTCGAAATTGTTATTCCCAAACTTTCGAAGTCTAAGACACCAATATCCACAATAAATGAAGATGGTAATGAAAGGTCCTGGCATCTACGTGCCCATGACACCTGCATGGCTGCACTCCCTCTGCCAGCATTCTGTTCAGTCGAGGGTTCCATAGGTAACAAGTCTGCAGGCAGGGTTAGAGGACCCTTTAACAGACAGATCCCTTCTGACACCTGATGTATTATTCTCTCTGTCACCTTCCAATTCGTCTCTGCTATCTGCTCTCTGGTATCTTCCTCTGACCCTTTTCTTCTCTACTCTTGTCTCCCCAATTCACTCCTCCAAACATATCAGAAAATCTAAAGTTCATGGATATTCTAATATTTGTGTTCCATTGCTCAGGGTTCTGTCTCCATATCAAACTTGCCCCTTCCACCTAAGCAAATGACCCACTCTTTGAGCTGTGAAAGCAATGGAGGCTCTCTCTCTCTGACCACTCTCTGTACCCACCCTTGGTTGAGTGGGACATCGCAGAGATGTTTTTCTGGCAATAACCAAACAGTGAAAAACGCGATTAGGTCGGTGTGGTTCCCAAGGATGAGATACTCACCACGATCACCGAATCACCTGTGGGTTTCAGATTTATGCCTTCGGGAGTTTCTTCCCTCCACTGTTCATACCCCTGTGTCTCCTCAACTGGGTATTTTTTGTTACACAATTGTCCATGATTTAAGGCTGACACCCTCTCTTGAGATGTTGGGTAGCGAGCCTCCTTCAGACATCTCCATTGAAATTACATTTTATTTCTAAGGGAATCTGGCAGTTACAGTAACCGTGGAAAACCGTTTGATGCCTTTTTGTGGAGGAATGACAAATACCCTCAGAAATACAACAATGAAATAAGAAAACGAAACGAATCACATTACTGTAAAAAGCGTGAGTTTCCCATGATTAGCTTCTTCCAGGAAGGTTTAAATTCCATTTCTTAGTTTAGATTGAAAGATCACTGAACTGCAGGTACTTCACGTTAGGTACATTCAGCAATCTCCATTGGTAATGCATCTTATCTTTAAGAGAATGTAGCGATTACTGTTACCGTGGAACAACCGTTCAATGCCTATTTGTGTATGAATGTCATATACCATAAGAAGTACATCAACAGACTAAGAAAACGAATCACATTACTGTAAAAAGGTGCATTTTCCATTGTTAGCTTCTTCCAGGAAGGTTTTAATTCCATTTCCTAGATTAGATTGAAAGATCATTGGAATGAAGATACTTAGGTGAACAAAATGCTGTCATCATCAGGGCAGAGTTCATTAAGCAGAGACAGGATCCTCGATTAATAAGTTCGAAGCCTGACTCCTGACCCGGTATGAAAATATTTCAGCCTACACTAAGCTTGGCCTGTCTGTCTGTCTGTCTGTCTGTCTGTCTGTCTGTCTGTCTGTCATTTCATTCTGTACCTCTCTCTTTATAACTCACTGTCTCGTCTCTGTGTATCTCTTTCTCTCACTGTCTGGGTCTCTCTATATATGAATATACACGCTGGGTGGTAGTTTATCATTCTACCTGCTTAGTAATGTTCCTGTCTGCAAATAAGCCTAAGTCTCTCTCTCTCTCTCTCTCTCTCTCTCTCTCTCTCTCTCTCTCTCTCTCTCTCTCTCTCTGGTCCTCTGTGTTTGCCTCTGCACCTTGGGTGAAACATGCAGCTGTAATTGATCTGGATTGGTCTCCATCTTAACTGTGCTTTTATCTGTTTGCGTGTGTGTGTGTGTGTGTGTGTGTGTCGCGCGCGCGCGCGCGCGCGCGTGTCTCTGTCCGACTACTGAAAAGTATGAAAAATCACACTAAAATGGCAAAATTAAAGTGCTTTCTTATTGTTCTAAAGGTACCCTTCCCATTCCAAAATGAGAATGCTTTCAGCCAAGTCACTTATATCATAAAGAGGTAGCTGATATGTCTACAATTTATGTTTTTGGCAAACACAAAGGATTTATGTAAGTTCCAGGGAGCTGAATGGGACCCATGTAAACAGGTACAAAGTTGCACTCCATATAAAGAGTATTCAGCCTCTCAGTGATCACAGATTACTTTCCTCCTAATCTATGATCTCTCTCTCTCCAGATCCACTCCGTTATCTGATCATTCACCCCTGTGATACCAGGATTTCAGAAACATTTTCTTTTCTAAACTTAACCTCATCTCCTATACTGCTGACATCTGGTGAGTTCTTCGAGGCCCGAGTGAGTGCTACGTGCCCTCCAATAGAAAGGAGCAACCAGATGCTCAAGGATTTAGTAATACCACAACATTCTCTGGTCCACTAATTATGTTCAGTGCCACTGATTCACCAGGATGCAGTCTTGAGAACTCAATATCTTTATTCCCTGAATTGAAAAGTCTAACACCACAATATTCAGTATTCAAGGAAACTGAGAATGAAAGTTCCAGGCATCAGACTGGCCTGGTCAAGGAACCTGACATGATGCATGCTAAACCTCTCTACATTGCAAAATTAAGGAGCTTTTTTATTTTCTGAAAGATACCCTTCCAATTCCAAAATGAGAATGCTTTCAGCCAAGTCGCTTCTATCATAAATAGGCATCTGATGTGTCTCCAATTTCTGTTTTGGTAAAGCCAAAATATTCCTGTAAGTTCCTGGGAGCTGAATTGGACACATGCAAACAGGTCCAAATAGATGCACCACAGATAAATAGTATTCAGCCTCTCAATGATTGTCGTTTCTAACACAGCAACATTCAGTATTCAGGGAAAGTGGGAATGAAATTTTCAGGAATCAGGCTGGCCTGTCCAAGGAACCTGGCATGATGTACTCACTCAGGCAGTACTCTGGACTGTTCAGTCCAGGCTTTCAGGGTTACTAAGTCTGCAGGCAGCTTTAATGGACCCCTTTAAAGGACAGATCCAAGATCACTTATGCTCTCTTATTCTCTCTTTCTCTCTCTTTCTCTATCCCTCCCTCTTTGTCTCTCTCCCTCTCACGTGGCACTTCCTGTCTGCTATCTGCTCTTTGCTAATCTTCTGAGTCTCTTAGTGTCTACTTCTGTCTCCCACACTCACCCTCTCCCACCCTGTTTGAAATCCTTGGTAAATGGACTTTCTAAGGTTAGTGTTCCATTGCTCACTGATAAGTTTTCATTTTGAACTTTCCACTTCCATGTTAACAAAAGACAAACACTATTGCTGTGAAAGCCAGTGAGGGTCTCTCTCTGTGACCTCTTTAAATACCCATGTTTGGGTGAGTGAAAAAACACAGAGATAATTTTCATCAGACTGCCCAAATGGTGAAACACCCCTTCAGATTGGTGTGTATCCCAAGGATGAGGTCCAACACCACATTCGCAGAATCATTTGTGTTTTCAGGATTATGCCTTCAGTAGTTTTCTCCCTCCTCTTTTAGGAATTCTGTCTCAACTTAAATTTTCACACATTTTGTTCTGCCCTTGTGCAAGAGTTCAAGCTGACTCTGAGTTCTGAGTCTAGCATTACCAAACCTTCTTCTGCCTCGCAAATGGGAAATGCATTTTATGATTACAGAGTTCATTAGACACAGATGGCATAATCCATAAGAGTAATGGGAGCCAGCCTTGGACCCAGGATTAACTTATCTCAGCCTACCCTAAGCCTTGGTATGTCTGTGTGTCAGTCCGTTTGCTTATTGGACTTTTCAGTCCCTACATCTCTATCACTCATTGTTTCTGACTCTGTGTATCTCTGTCTCTAACTGGCTTCCTCTCTCTATATATATATGTCTCTTTACCCTTTTGTGCCTCTAAAAGTCTACGTTCTTTGCAATGGACCTACCTGCTTGCTCTCTCTCTCTCTCTCTCTCTCTCTCTCTCTCTCTCTCTCTCCTTGATCACTTGCTCACTCGCTCTATCACTATCTGGCCTTCTTTCTTTGGCTCTGAAACTTGGGTGAATATCAGCAGCACTGGTCTTAGTCAGGAATGTTCTCCACCATAACTGAATCTTTTGTCTGTTTGTATGTATGTGTCTTTCTCGCTGTGTGTCTGTCTCTCCCTCTGTCAGTGTACAGAAGAGATTGCTTAACCACTGAAAATGGCAAAATTAAATTGCCTTTTATTATCCTAAATATATCCTTCTCATTCCAAAATGTGAATGCTTTCAGCCAAGTTGCTTGTATCCAAAAAGACAGCTGATGTGTCACCAATATATGTTTTTGGCAAACAAAAAGTATTCCTGTAAGTTCCAGGGAGATGAATGGGACCCATGCAAAAAGGTGCAAAGATCCACTCCAGATAAATAGTATTCAGCTGCTCAGTGTTCCAGATTGCTTTCCTCCTCCTGTGAGAACTTTCCCTTGAAAAACGCTCCCTCATCATACCCTAGTCCCCTCTGACACGAGGACTTCAGAAATAATTTTTTTCTAAACTTCATATCCTACACTGCTGACAGCTGCCAAGGCTTGGATGTCCCAGACAGTGTTACACAATCTGGAAATCCTTGGAGCAACCAGCTAATCCAGGATGTGTTAGTACCCCACTATTATCAAACTGTTCCAAAGATGGTCAATGCCACTTCATCAAAAAGAATCATTCTTGAGAACTTGACATCCTTATTCCTTCAGTTGCAAATCTAAGACCTCAATTTTCAATAATAAATGAAGTTGGGAATAAAAGATCCTGGCATCGGGATAACTGCCCATGTCAGCTGGAATGGTGCACTCACTCAGCCAGTACTCTGCTCACTCCAAGGTTCCATGGGGACTAAGTCAGCAGACAGGTTTATTGGATCCCTTTATAAGACAGATCACTACCCAATCCTGATATCATATTCTCTGTCACATTATAATTCCTCTCTGGTATCTGCAAACTGGTATTTTACTCTGGACCTCTTCATCTCTTCTTCTGTCTACCTATTCACCAACTTCAACAATGTCAGAAAATCTAAAGTTCATGGACATTCACAGATTCCTGTTCCATTGCTCAGGGTTCTGTCTCCATACTGAGCTTTCCCATTCCTCATAAAGAAATGATGCATGATGGAGCTGTGAATGCAATGGACGCTCTCTCTTTGTGAACTCTCTCCATATGCAGGCTCAATTGACCAGCATACCACAGAGATCTTTTGGGGATTGACCAATCCCCAATCAGATCGGGGTGTTTCCCAAGGATGAGGCCCAAAACAATATTTGATGAATCACATGTGAGTTTCAGATTTATGACATGGGGAGTTTCTTCCCTCCACTCTTCAGACCCCTGTGTCATCTCTACTCTTTGGAAATTTTCTGTTCCACATTTGTTGATGAGTTTAAGGCTGGCTTCATTTTGGAGCTGTTGGGTAGCAAGCCTCTTTCAGCCACCTCCATCAGAATTACATCATATGTCTAAAGGAATATAGCAGTTACTGTTTCCGTGAAAAAATCGTTCAATGCCTCTTTGGGAGTGATGTCCAACACCCTTAGAAATACATCAATGGACATAGAAAATGAAAGATATCATATTACTGTAAATAAGGTCAGATTTCCATGGTTAGCTTCTTCCAGAAATGTTTAAATTCCATTTCTTAGATTAGGTTGAAGGATCATTGGACTGCAGGTACTTGGGTGCATAAAATGATATTAGCAGCAGGAGGCAGGTCATTAGGCAGAGACAGCATCCTCAATGATTATGTTGGGAGTCTGCCTCTGGATGTGAAATGCCCTTATCGTAGTCCACTCTAAGCCATGGCTTGTCTCTGAGTCTATAGGTCACTCAGTTCACTCTCTAATTCTGTCTCTATCACTCACTACTCTGTCTCTGTCTCTTTGTATATCTGTCTCTCACTGTCTGTGTCTCTATGTATATGTTTTTACAACCTGGGTGGGAGTCTATAATTCTACCTGGTTTGAAATATGTTTGCTGGCTACACTAAGCCAAAGCATTCTCTCTCTCTCTCTCTCTCTCTCTCTTCTCTCTCTCTCTCTCTTTGTCTTTTTGTCTCTGTTCTAGTACTGAAAACCATGCTAAACATCTCTACAATGGCAAAATTAAAGTGCATTTTTATTAGATGAAATATTCCTTTCCCATTCCAAAATGAAAATGCTTTCAACATGTCACTTGAGGCACCTGATGTGTCTCCAATTTACGTTTTTTGGACACCCAAAATATTCCTGTAAATTCCAGGGAGCTGAATGGGACCCATGCAAAGAGTTCCAAAAATAATGCATGCTGATAATTAGTATTCAGACTCTCAATGATCTCAGAGTCCTTTCCTGCTCATCTGGGATCTCTCTTTCTGGGAGATCCTGCACATGACACCTGGAAGTGTGAACTCAATGAGCCACTACTCTGTTCATTCCAGGGTTTCATGGGTACTAAGTCTGCAGGCAATGTTAGAGGAACCCTTTAAAAGACAGATCCCTACAAACTCCTGTTGACATATTCTCTGTCACCTTCCAATTCCAATCTGCTATCTGCTACCTGCTATCTGCTATCTTCCTCTGACCCTCTTCATCAATTCTCCTGTCTCCCCCACTCACCCTCTCCAGCCATGTCAGAAAATCTAAAGTTTATGGACATTCTAAGATTCGTATCCATTGCTCCGAATTCCATCTCCATAGTGATCTATCACCTTCCATTTAAACAAATGACTAACTATGGAGCTGTCAAAGTCATGGAGGCTCTCTGTATTTGAACTCTCTCCATACACAGGCTAGGTTGAGTGGGATATTACAGAGATATTTTTTTGCGATTGACCAAATGGAGAAGCACCCCATCAGGTAGGTATGTATCCCAAGGATGAGGCCCATTGCCACAGTTTCTGAAGCACCTCTGAGTTTAAGATTTATGCCTTTGGGACTTTCTTCCTTCCACTCTTGGCTCCCCTGTGTCGTCTCAACATTTCAGGCATTTCCTTTTCCACATTTGTCAATGAGGTAAGGCTGAATCCATCTTTTGAAATGCTGGGTAATAAGCCTCCTTCAGCCACCTCCACTGGAATTATATCTTATGTTATAGGAAATATAGCTGATACTGTTTCTATGGAAAATTCATTCAATGTCTTTTTGTGGAGTAATGTCAATCACCCTTAGAAGTACATCAATGGACTAAGAAAATGAAAGATACCATATGACTGTAAAAAGGTGAGTTTTACATCGGTAGCTCCTTCCAGGAAGATGGAAATTCCATTTCTTAGATTAGATTGAAAAATCATTGGAATCCAGATACTTAGTTGCATGAGATGATGTCAGCAGCAGGGCAGATTTTATTATGCAGAGACAACATGTTCCATGAATATGTTTGGAGCCTGCCTCTGGATGTGATATGCACTTATCCTAGCCTACACTAATCCTTGGCCTGTCTCTGTGTCTTTCTGTCTCTGATTACATTCTCTAATGTGCTCTATCACTAACTGTCTCTGTACCTGTCTCTTTTTTCCCTGTCTCTCAAGCTCTATGTCTCTATGTATATGTCTCTACACCATGGGTGGGAGTCTATAATTCTACCTTCTATGCAATATTTATGCATGCTACACTAAGCCAAACTCTCTGTCTCTCTCTCTGTCTGGTCCTCTCTTTTTGCCTCTGCACCTAGGGTGAATATATGCAGCTGTAGTTCTTCTGGACTCTCTGTCTGGTCCTCTCTTTTTGCCTCTGCACCTAGGGTGAATATATGCAGCTGTAGTTCTTCTGGACTGGTCTCTTCTGAAACTGATCTTTTTTCTGTCCGTTTTTATCTTTATCTCTCTTTCTCACTCTCGGTGTCTTTGTGTGTGTGTGTGTGTGTGTGTGTGTGTGTGTGTGTCTGTCTGTCTGTCTGTCTGTCTGTCTGTGTGTCTGTCTCTCTGTTTGAGTACTGAAGAGCATGCTAAACCTCTCTACAATGGCAAAAATAAGGAGCGTTTTTATTGTCTGAAAGATACCTTACCTTTCCCATTCCAAAATGACAATGCTTTCAGCCAAGTCGCATCTATCATAAAGAGACAGCTGATTTGTCTCCAAATTATTTTGGTACACCAACAATTTTCCTATAAACTCCAGGGACCTGAATGGGACTCATAAAACGGGTCAAAAGATGCACTCCAGAAAATATTATTCAGCCTCTCAATGATCCCAGATTCCTTTCCTCCTCATCTGGTATACCTCTCTTTAGAACCACTCCCTCATCTGACCACACATCCTTCTGATATCAGGAATACAGAAACATTTCTTTTCTAACCTTAACTTCACCTCTTACACTGCTCAGGTCTGGGAAGATCTAGAGGCCAGAATGTGTGCTACATGGCATGTTCAAGCAAGGAGCAACCAGATACTTCAGGATGTGGTAGTACCACATGTTTCTCAGGTCTTTCAATGATGGATAATGCCCCTACTTCAGCAGGATGAAGTCTTGAGTCCTTGAAATCATTATTCCCTAAATTACCAAGTCTTCCCACCAAACATTTAGTATTCAGGGAAAGTGGGAAAGAAAGGTCCAGGCATCAAGCTGGCATTTCCAAAGCTCCTGGCATGATGCACTGCCTCAGGGAGGACTCTGTTCAGTCCAACCATTGATGGTTACTAAGTCTGCAGGCAGTTACAAATGACCACTTTAAAACACAAGTCCATTTATGCTACCTTATTCTCTCTCTCTCTCTCTCCCTCTCTCTCTCTCTCTCCCTCTCTATCTTTCACTCCCTCTCAACCACCATGTCCTCTCTGATATCTGCTCTTTGCTATTCCTCTGTGTTTCTTATTCTCTTCTCCTGTCTCCCACACTCAGCATCTCCCACCCTGTTTAAAATCCTCGGTTCATGGACTTTCTAAGGTAGGTTTTCCATTGCTCAGTGTTCAGTTTCCATTTCGACTTCCCACTTCCATGTTAACAAAAAACCAAAACTATTGCTGTGAGAGCCAGGGAGGGTCTCTCTCCTTAACTGCTTTCCATGCCGACGCTTATGAGAGACGGAAACCACAGAGATCATATTCTAAGAATGCCCAATCAGATTGGTTTGTATCCCAAGGATGAGGTCCAACACCACATTCGCTGAATCATTTATGTTGTCAGCATTATGCCTTCAGCAGTTTCTTCCCTCCTTTTTTAGGAATTCTGTCTGGAATTGAATTTTCTTGCGTTTTTTTTTTTTTCTGCCCTTGTCGAAGAGTCCAAGCTGACTCTGAGTTCTGGGAGAGGGATTACAAAAGCTTCTTCAGCATCACCCTTGGGACATCCATTTTATGATTATTGGATCCTTCTGGTTACTGTTACCATGTAAAAACAGTTCATTGCCTTTATGGAGGAATGTCATATTCCTCAAGATGTGCATCAAGTACTAAGAAAATCAAAAGTAACACATTACTGAGAAAAAGTTGAGATTTGCATGGTAGCTTCTTCCTGGAATGTTTAAATTCCATACTTTAGATTAGATTGAAGGATCATTGGACTACAGATATTTGGGTGCACCAAATGATGTCAGCAGCAAGAGAAAGTTCATGAACCAAAGACAGCATCCTCCATGACTATGTTAGGACTCTAATCTGGACCTGATATTCACTAATCTCAGCCTACACTAAGTCTTGATTTTTTGTGAGTGTCTCCCTGTCTGTTTGTGTGACATTTCATCTCTAAATCTCTATCACTCACTGTCATTGTATCTGTGTATCTCTCTCTCACTATCTGTCTCTGTGTATATGTCTCTTCATCCTGGTGGGCTTTACAACTCTACCTGCTTTGCGCTGGGCCTGTGTGATCTCTCTCTCTCTCTCTCTCTCTCTCTCTCTCTCTCTCTCTCCCTCTCTCTTTCTCTCTGTGTGTGTCTCCCATTCTTCCGCTCTCTCTCTTGTTCTGTCTTTGCATGTGCAATCTGGGTGAATACCAGCATCTCTGGACTTGCCTAGGACTATTCGCCACCAAATCTGATCCTTTTGTCTGTCTGTCTGTCTGTATCTGTCTCTCTTGATGGGTGTGTGTCTGCCTCTCGGTCAGAATACTGAAGAGCTTGAAAAACCAGTCTAAAATGGCAAAATTAAGGTTCTTTTTTATTGTCTTATAGATAACCCTCTTTTTCAAACATGTGAATGCTTTCAGGCAAGTTGCTTCTATCAAAAAATGGCAGCTGATATGTTTGCAATTAAAGTTTTTGGCAAACCCAAAGTATTGCTGTAAGTTCCAGGGAGCTGAAAGAGACCCATGAAAAATTATCCCATAATTCCCTCCAGATAAGTATTCAGTGGCTCAATGATAACAGATTCCTTAACTCCTCATTTGGAACCTATCCCTGGGAAAATCCTCCGTCATCTGACCATGCAAAACTCTGTCATCAGGTCTTCATAAATATTATTTTTTTTGTTAAACTATATCTCATCTCCTACACTGATGACATCTGCAGAGGCTTAGGATGCCCAAGACAGTTCCACACATTCTTTAAATCTGTGGAGCAACCAGGCACTCCAGGATGTGATAGTACCCCAGTATTCTCAGGGCCCCAATGATGGTCAATGCCCCTTCACAAAAGTTCAGTATGTTTCCCACGTATGAGGTCCACCACCATATTTGTTGTATCACCTGTGTGTTTTAGATTTAACCTTTGGGAGATTCACCCAATCCACTCTTTGGACACCTGTGTCATCTCAACTCTTTGGGCATTTTTTTAGTCCACAACTTTCAATGAGTTAATCCTGACTCCATATTCTTAGATGTTGGGTATCAAGCTTCCTTCAACCACCTGCTTTGGAATTACATTTATGTATAATGGAATCCGTTTAATGCATTTTTGTGGAAGAATGTGAAATACCCTAAGAAGTACATCAATGGAATAAGAAAATGAAAAGAATCACATCACTGTAAAAAAGGAGTGTTTACCATGGTTAATATCTTCCAGGAAGGTTTAAATTCCATTTCTAAGGTAGATTGAAAACTCATTGGAATGCAGATATTGGGTGCATGAGATTATGTCAGCAGTAGGACAGAGTTCATTAGGCAGAGACAGCATCCTCCATGTGTATATTGTGAGCATGACTCTTAATGTGATATGCAGTTATCCTACCCTAAATTAAGCCTTGGCTTGTCTCTGGGATTGTCTGCATCTCATTTCATTCTCTAAATCCCTCTATCACTCACTTTCACTGTCTCTGTCTCTCACTGTCTCTGTCTCTCTGTATGTGTCTCTTAACCCTTGTGGACCTCTACAACTCTACATTCTTTGTCCTGGACATCCTGCTAAACTTAGCCTGTCTCGCTTTCTGTCTTTCTGTCTCTGTTTCTTTCTCTCTCTCTATTTCTCTTTCTCTGTCTCTCTCTATGTCACACTCTGGCCTTCCGTCTTTGCCTCTGCAAAATATCTTTGTCTGTTTTTCTATCTGTATCTTTCTCGGTGTGTCTGTGTCTCTGTCAGAGTACAAAAGAGATTGTTAAACCACTCTAACATGACAAAACTAAAGTGCTTTTTTATTGTCCTAAAGATACCCTTTTCTATCAAAAACGTGATTTCTTCCAGCCAAGTTGTTTCTAAAAAAATCGCAGTTGATTTGTCTCCAATTTATGTTTTTGGCAAACACAAAGTATTCCTGTAAGTTCCAGGGAGCTGCAAAAAAGTCCAACAATTCACTCCAGATGAATAGTGTTCAGCTTTGATCTTCCTCTGAGAACTTTTCCAGGGAAAACCTCCCTAATCTGACCATACTCCCCTTTGAAACCAGAACTTCAGAAATACTTTTTTTTTCTTTTTATTCTTTTTTTACTTCAAATTAGGAACAAGCTTACTACAGATGTCACTCTCCTCCCACCCAACACACACCTTCCCCTAGCCATCCCTCCTCCACTCCCCAGGCAGGGTAAGGCCCTCAAAAGGGGCTCCCAAAAGTCTACCACATCATCCTGTGCCAGCCCTCGGACCTTCACCTGTATGCAGGTCAAGAGAGCATCCCTTCAAATGGGATGGGCTCTCAAAATCCGTTCTTTTTTAGATCTTACATATTTATACAGTACATTACACCTGTACAAATGGAAAAAAAATAAGTTCAACATTTCTAGACCAATATGCTATTAATGTTTGTACAATGCCAACTCAACACGGTAAACTGGGATACTTTTTTCCAAAGTAGATTGCACAGCTAAACTTTCCAAATATATATATCCAATATGGAAATATGTTTTGCATCAATAGTAGCAACAGCTTTTCCAGGTTCTGTAGTCATTTGAAGAAAATTCTAGAGACATCCAGCCCTCTCAAAAAAAAAAAAACCTAAAAAACTAAATCCCAGAAAAATGGCACAGTTGTGTTACTCTTGTAGTACATGGCACAATTTTTTTAATTAGCTTCTCAATCATCATCTGGAAGGAAACCATTCTGAGCAACATCATTACAAACAGCTCTGATAAAGCTCGGTCACTACAATGTATCATAAAGCAGGTCCACATATGAGAGAGTAACTGTTATGTTTGTCTTTTTGTGATTGGGTTACCTCGCTCAGAATGTTTTCTTTGAGTTCCATCCATTTTCCTACAAATTTCAGAATTCCATTTTTTTTCTGCTGAGTAGTACTCCATTGTGTAAATGTACCACATTTTCTGTATTCATTCTGCARTTGAGAGGTATCTAGGCTGTTTCAAGATTCTGGTATTTACAAATAATGCTGCTATGAACATAGTTGAATAGATGTCCTTGTTATATGAATGTGCTTATTTTGGGTATGTTCCTCGGAGTGGAACTGCTGGGTCTTGTGGTAGACTCATTCCCATTGAGCAGACGCTATACTGATTTCCAAAGTAGCTGTACAAGTTGGCACTGCCTCAAGCAGTGGAGGAGTGTTCCTCTTTCTCTGCATCCTCTCCAGCATAAACTGTCATTGGTGTTATTGATTTTAGCCATTCTATCAGGTGTAAGATGGTATCTCATAGTTGTTTTGATTTGCATTTCCTTGATGGCTAAGGATGTTGAACAATTTCTTATGGGTCTTTAAACCATTTTAGATTCCTGTATTGAGAATTTTCTATTTAGTCCTGAAGCACACTTTTTAAATGAATTGTTTGGTGTTTTGGAGACACGCTTCTTGAGTTCTTTGGCTATTTTGGAGATCAGCCCTCTGTCAGATGTGCAGTTGGAGAATGTCTTTTCCCAGTCTGTGGGATGTCGTTTTGACTTGCTGACTATGTCCTTTGCCTTATAGAAGCTTCTTAGTTTCATGAGGTCCCATTTATTAATCGTTGATCTTACTGTCTGTGTTACTGGTGTTATGTTCAGGAAGCAGTCTCCTGTACTGATTAATTCAAGGGTATTTCCAATTTTATCTTCTAGTTGTATTAGTGTGGTTGGGTTTATGTTGATGTTTTTGATCCATTTTGACTTAAGTTTTGTGCTGGCTGAGAGGCTTGTGTCTATCTGTAGTCTTCTACATGTTTGCATCCAGTTATGCCAGCAACATTTGTTGGAAATTTTCTCTTTGTCTCAGTGTATATATTTGGATCGTTTGTCAAAAGTCAGGTGTTCGTAGGTTTGTGGGTTAATTTGAGGGTTTTCAACTCTATTCCATTGGTCTATCTGTCTATTTTTCTGCCAATGGCAAGCTGTTTTCAGCTCTATTACTAAGCACTGTAATAGAGCTGAAAGTTAGGGTTGGTGATGCCACCAGACATTCCTCTATTGTACAGGGTTATTTGGCTGTCCTGGATCTTTTGTTTCTCCATAAAAATTTGAGAATTTTTCTTTCAAGGTCAGTGAAGAAATGTGTTGGGATTTTGATGGGGATTGCATTGAATCTGTAGGTTGCTTTTGGCAAGATTCCCATTTTTACTATGTTGATCCTGCCTATCCAAGAGCATGGGAGATCTTTCCAATTTCTGGTACCTTCTTTAATTTCTTTCTTTAGAGACTCAAATTTCTTACAGTACAGCTCATTCACTTTTTTGTTTAGTGTTACTCCAAGGTATTTTATGTTGTTTGTGGCAATTTTAAAGGGTGATGTTTCTCGATTTCTTTCTCCACCAATGTGTCTTCTGTGTATAGTAGGGCTACAGATTTTGTTTGAGTTAATCTTGTATCCTGCCACGTTGCTGAAGGTGTTTATCAGCTGTAGGAGTTCCCGGGTTGAGTTTTTCGGGTCACTTATGTAGACTATCATATCAGTGAGAGTTTGACTCCTTCCTTTCTGATTTGTATTCCCTTGTGTTCCCTTGATTTCCTTTTGTTTTCTTATTGCTCTAGCTAGAACTTCATGGACAATATTCAAGAGGTATGGAGAGAGTGGACAACCTTGTCTTGTACCTGATTTTAGAGGAATTACTTTGAGTTTCTCTCCATTTAATTTGATGTTGACTGTTAGCTTGCTGTATATTGCTTTTATTATCTTGAGTTCTGTTCCTGTTATCGCTGATTTCTCCAAGACTTTTATCATGAACGGATGTTGGAATTTGTCAAATGCTTTTTTTTGGCATCTAGTGAGATGATCATGTGATTTTTTCCCTCAGTCTGTTTATATGGTGAATTGCATTGATTAATTTTCATATGTTGAACCATCCTTGCATCATTGAGAGGAAGCCTCCTTGATTGGGATGGATGATTTTTCTGTTGTGTTCTTGTATTTGATTAGCCAATATTTTGTTGAGAATTTTTGCATCAGTGTTCATGAGGGATATTGGTCTTTCTTTCGCTTAGGTTGAATGTTATTGTGGTCTCATGAAAAGACTTTGTTAATGGCCCCTCTGCTTCTACTATATGGAATACTTTGAGGAGAATTGGTATTAGCTATACTTTGAATTTCTGGTAGAATTCTGAACTGAAGGCATCTGGCCCTGGGCTTTTTTGGTTGAGAGACATCTAATGAATGCTTCTATTTCATTAGAGGTTATAGGTCTATTTAAGTTGCTTATGTTTACATGATTTAATTTTGGAAAGTTAATCTGTCCAGAAAATTATCCATTTCCTTTACATTTTCAAATTTTGAGAAATATAAGTTTTCAAAGTGTGACCTGAGGATTCTCTGGATTTCCTCTGTGTCTCTTGTGATGTCCTCTGTTCATTCCTGATTTTATTAATTTGCATGTTCACTATTTGATGTCTGATAGGTTTGAATAAAGGTTTGTCTATCTTGTTTATTTTCTCAAAGAACCAACTTTTTGTTATATTGATTCTTTGTATTGCTCTCCTAGTTTCATTTTATCGATTTCAGCCCTCAATTTGATTACTTCCTGGCATCTGGTCCTCCGGGGTGTATTGACTTCTTTCTTTTCTAAAGCTTTCAGTTTTGCTGTTAATACTCTAGAGTGATTATTCTCCTGTTTCTTCATGTGGGCATTTAGAGTCCTATAGTTATGGATATGTTCGGTCCACATTCTCATTGAATTATAGGAAACCTTTAATTTCTTTTTTTATATCTTCCTGGACCCATGAATTGTGCAATTGGGTACTACTTTATTTCTATTAGTTTGTAGGTTTTCTGTAGTTGTTGTTTTGCTGAATTCTAATTTTAAAGCATGATGGTATGATAAGACACAGGACTTATTTAAATTTTTTGTACTTGTTGAGGTTTGCTATATCGCCAAGTATGTGGTTGATTTTAGAGAACGTTCCATGTGGCACTGAGAAGAAGGTAAATTGTTTTGTATTTCGGTGGCATGTTCTATAGATATCTGTTAAGTCCAATTGTGCCATAACTTCTATTACTTCTTTTATTTCTTGTTAAGTTTCTGTCTGGTTTTCCTGTCCAGTGGTTAGAGTGGGGTGATGAAATCTCCCACTATAAGTGTTTGTGGTTTTATGTGTGATTTGAGTTTTAGTAAAGTTTCTTTTACAAACGTGAATGCCTTTTTATTGGGGGCATAAATGTTCAGAATTGAAACTTCATCCTGAATGATTTCTCCTGTGATGAATAGGAAATGACATTCTTCATCTCTTTTGACTGACTTTATTTTAAAGCCCAATTTATTGGATATTAGAATTGCTACCCCCTCATGTTTCTTGTGTCCATTTGATTGGAAGATCTTTCCCAAACCTTTCATTATTTGGTACCGTCTGTCTTTGAGGTTTAGATGAGTTTCTTGTATGCAGCAGAAGGAAGGATTTTGTCTTCTTATCCATTCTGCTAATCTGTGTCTTTTTATAGGGGAGTTAAGACCATTAAAGTTGATGAATATTAATGACCATTGATTATTGTTCATACTTGTTTGTTTTTGATTTGGTGATGGTGGATATATTATGTGTGGGATTCTTTCCCTTTTTGCTTTTGACTGTTTTTAATTGCCTATGTTTTTCTGGTTGTAATTAACAGCCCTGTGTTGCAATTTACCTTCTAGTACTTTCTGTAGGGCAGTTATTGTGGTTATGTATTGTTTGAATCTGGTTTTGTCATGGAATATCTTGTTTTCTCCATCTATAATGATTGGATGCTTTGCTGGGTTTATTTGTCTGGGCTGGTATCCATGGTCTCTTAGTGTAGGTACAATATTGATCCAGGACCTTCAGGCTTTCAGAGTTTCCAAGGAAAATTCAGGTGTGATTCGGATGGGTTTGCCTTTAGAGGCTACTTGAATTTTTCCTTTGTTGATCTTAATATTTTCTCTATGTTGTGTATGCTTGGTGTTTTGATTATTATGTGGCAAGTTGAACCAATTTTTGATTCAGTCTATTTGGTTCTGTAGACTTCTTTAATTTCCATTGGCATGTTTTTCTTTAGATTGGGAAAGTTTTCGTCTATGATTTTGTTGAATATGTTTTCTGCACCTTTGAGTTGGATATCTTCACCTTCTTCTTAGGTTTCTTCACCTTACTATTCTTAGGTTTTGTCTTTTCAGGGTTTCCCATATTTCCTGGATATTCTGTGATAGGGATTTGTTGGACTTAAGATTTTCATTGGTTGATAAATCTATTTTGGCTAGGGTGTATTCAACTCCTAGATTATGTCTTCCATCTCTTGTATTGTGGTAGTTATGCTAACATCTGTAGTTCCTGATTGTTTCCCCAGGTATCTATTTCCAGAATTCCCTCAGAATTTGTTTTCTTTATTGTCTCTATTACTGTTTTATGTTTTGAACAGTTTCCTTGAAAGATTTGTTGATATCTTGTATTTTTAGTTATAATTTGTTTTCAATTTCTTTAAGGGGTTTTCTCATGTCCTCTTTGAGGTCCTCTATCATTTACATGAAGAAATTTTTAAGGTCATTCTCTTCTGGTTCATCTGCATTGTGTTGTTGAAGTCTTACTGGTGTATGGTTCCTAGTCTCCGGTGGTGTCATATTGCGTTTTCTGTTGTTGGATGTGCTATTCTCGTCCTTTCTTCTGGTGGGTGTAGCAAGTGTTTCTTGATCTCATGGTGGGTGTGGGACCACAGTTCCCTTCTGGTAGATGGAAATAGATCCAATGCTTTGATGTCGGTCCTCTTCTGGT
>NW_023276919.1:7596037-7599858 GCF_003668045.3 Cricetulus griseus | reverse complement strand
AACTTAACTACATCTCCTACACTGCTGACAGTTGCCGAGGCTTAGGATGCTGCAGAGAGTGTCACACAATCTGGAAATCTGTGTAGCAACCAGGTAATCCACGATGTGTTGATACCCCACAGTTCTCAAACCCCACCAAAGATGGTCAAGACCACTTCATCAAAAAGATGCAGTATTGAGAATTTGACATCCTTATTCCATAAGTTGCAAATCTAATACCCCAAATTTCCATTATCAGTGAAGTTGGGAATGAAAGTTCCAGGCTTAGGGCTAATTCCACATGTCATCTGGAAGGGTGTACTCAGTCAGTCAATATTCTGTTCAGTCCTAGGTTCCTTGGGAGTACTAAGTCTGCAGACAGGGTACTAGGACATCTTTAAAAGACAGAACCCTACCCATTCCTGATGTCTTATTCTCAGTCACCTTTCAATTCCTCTATGCTATCTGCTATCTGCTTTCTTCCTCTGACCCTCTTCATCTCTTGTTCTGTCTCCCGGACTCACCATCTTCAACCATGTCAGAAAAATCTAAAGTTCATGGACATTCTAGGATTCAGGTTGCATTGCTCAGTGTTCCATGTCCATAGAGACATTTCGCTTCCACATAAAAATAAAGGCCAACTCTGCAGCTATCAAAGCATGGAAGCTATTTCTAAGTGAACTATGTCCATACCCTGGTTTGGTTAAGCAGGACATGGCAAAGATATTTTTCTGGGACTGACCAATGGTTGAAAGGTCACACATCAGGTCGGTGTGTTTCCCAAGGATGAGATCCAATACGACATTCGCTGAATCACCTGTGGGTTTCAGATTTATGCCTTTTGGCATTTCTCCCCCTCCACTGTTCAGAACACTGGTCATCTCAAATCTGCGGGCATTTTTTGTTCCACAATGTCGATTAGTTAAGCCTGACTGTGTTATTGGGTACCGGCCCTCCTTCAGCCACCTCTATTGGAATTACATCTTATCTTTAAGGGAATCTAGCGGTTAATGTTAACATGGAAAAACCGTTCAATGCCTTTTTGTGGAGGAATGTCAAATGCCCTAAGAAGTAAATCAATGGAATAAGAAAATTAAAGGAATCATATTTCTGCAAAAAAAGGTGAGTTTTCCATGGTTAATTTCTTCCAGGAAGGTTTAAATTCCATTTGTAAGATTACATTGAAAAATCATTGGACTGCAGATACTTGGGTGCATGAGATTATGTCAGCAGCAGGACAGAGTTCATTAGGCAGAGACAGCATCCTCCATGATTATGTTGGGAGCATCTCTCTGGATGTGATATGCACTTATCCTACCATACACTAAGACTTGGCCTGTCGCTGTGTCTGTCTCTCATTTCATTCTCTAACTCTCTCCATCACTCACTGTTTCTTTCTCTGTCTCTGGGTATTTCTATCTCTCACTGTCTCTGTCTCTATGTATATTTTTCTATACCCTCAATAATTCCACCTGCTTTGCAATGTGTTTGTGGCTACACTATGCCAAAGTGTGTTTCTCTTTTTATCTCTCTCTCTCTCAGTCTCACTCTGCCTTGATTTCTGTCTGTTTTTGTCTCTGTCTGGTACTCCGTTTTTGACTCTGCACTCTGAGTGAATTCCTGGAGCTATACTTGTTCTGTACTGGTCTTACCCTAAACTGAGCTTTTATCAGTCTGTTTGTATGTGTCTCTGTCTGTCTCACTCTCTCTGTCTCTCTATCATTCTCTGTCTCTCTGTCTCTCAGTTCTACTACTGAATAGCATCCTAAACATCTCTACAATGGCAAAGTTAAGTTGCTTTGTTATCAGACAGAATTATACATTTCCAGTTCCAAAAGAAGAATGCTTTCAGCAATGTCATTTAGATCATAAGGAGGCAAATGATATGTTTCAAATTTATGCTTTTGGTAAACCCAAAATATTCCTGTCAGTTCCAGGGAGCTGAATGAGACCCATGCAAAAAGTTTCAAAAATGATTCACTCCTGATAATTAGTATTCATTCTCTCAATGATACCAGAGTCCTTTCCTGCTGTTCTGGGATCTCTCTCTGGGAAATCCTGCCCATGACATCTGGAAGCATGCACTCATTCATCCACTACTCTGTTCAGTCCAGGGTTCCTTGAGAACCAAATATGCAGGGAGGGTTATAGGACCGCTTTTAAAGACAGATACCTATACACTCCTGATGTCTTATTCTCTCTGATCCTTCCAATTCCAATATGATATCTGCTAACTGCTATCTGGTATCCTCCTCTGAACCTCTTCATATCCTCTCCTATCTCCTCCTCTCACCCTCTCCATCCATGTCAGAAAATCTAAAGTTCATGGACATTCTAATATGCGTGTTCCATAGCTCTGGATTCTGTTTCCATAGCAAGCTTTCCCCTTCCAGTTAAACAAATGGCCAACTGTGGAGTTGTGAAAGCCATAGAGTCTCCCTATCTGTCAACTCTCTCCATACCCGGGATTGGTTGAACAAGATATCACAGAGATCGTTTTTTGGGATTCACCAAATGGTGAAACATCCCATCAGATCGGTGTGTTTCCCAAGAATGAGGCCCACCACCACATTTGCTGAATCTCCTGTTTCTGTGAGTTTCAGATTTATGCATTTGCGAGTTTCTTCCCTCCACTCTTCGGATGCCTGTGTTTTCTCAACTATTCAGGCATTTTCTATTCCACAAATGTCGATGAGTGAAGGCTGACTACTTTTTGAGATATTGGGCACCAAGCCTCCTTCAGGAACCTCTATTGAAATTACATCTTATGTTTAAGTGAATATAGCGGTTACTGTTACTGTGGATAAACCGTTCAATGCCTTTTTCTGGAGTAATGTCAAACACTCTTAGAAGTACAGCAATGAACTAAGAAAATGAAAGATATCACATTACTGTAAAAAAAAGTGAGTTTTCCATGGTTAGCTTCTTCCAGGAAGGTTTAAAGTTTCATTTGTTTGATTAGATTGAAGGATCATTGGACTGCAAGTATTTGAGTGCAAGAAATGATGTCAGCAGAAGGATAGAGTTCATTAGGCAGAGACAGCATCATCCATGCATATGTTTGGAGCCAGCACTGGACCTGGTATTCACTTGWCTCAGCCTAGAGTAAGCCTTGATATGTCTGAGTGTCTGTGTGTCTGCTTCTATCACTTTTCAGTCTATACAGCTCTATCAATCATAGTCCCTGACTCTGTGTATCTAGATCTCTCACCGTCTGTCTCCCTGTATGTGTCTCTTCACACTGCTGGGCCTCTACAACTCTACCTACTGTGAACAGGACCTACCTGCTTCATTGAGACTGACTCTATCTGTCTCCCTCTCTGTTTCTCTATAGGTCTCTCGCTCGCTTGCTCACTCTCACTCTGTCACTTTCTGGCCTTCTGTCTTTCCTGCTGCAACTTGGGGAAATATCAGCAGCTTTGGACTTGCAGAGGAATGTTCTGCACCTATAGGGAATATCTGTCTGTCTGTCTGTCTCTCTGTCTGTCTGTGTCTTTCTTTCTGGGTGTATATCTGTCTCTCTGTCTCTCTGTCTCTCTGTCTCTCTGTCTCTCTGTCTCTCTGTCTCTCTCTCTCTCTCTCTCTCAGAGTATAGAAGAGATTTCTAAACCACTCAAAAATGACAAATCTAGAGTGCTTTTTTATTGTCCTAAAGATACCCTTCTCTATCCAAAATGTGAATGCTTTCAGCCAAGTTGCTTCTACCAAAAAAGGCAGCTGATGTGTATCAAATTTATGTTTTAGTCAAACACAAAGGATTCCTGTAAGTTCCAGGGAGCTGAATTGGACCCATGCAAAAAGGTCCAAAGATTCACTCCAGACGATTTTTTATTCAGCCTCTC
>NW_023276919.1:7590474-7595004 GCF_003668045.3 Cricetulus griseus | reverse complement strand
GAGACCCATCACCACATTTGCTGAATCACCTGTGGATTTCAGATTTATGCCTTGAGAGCTTCTTCCCTGCAGGCTTGGTAACAATGTGTCATCTCAACAATTCAGGCATTTTCAGTTGCACATTTGTCAATGAGTTAAGGCTGAATCCATCTTTTGAGATGTTGGGAACCAAGCCACCTCAGGCATCTCCATTTTATTTACATCTTATGTTTAAGGGAATATAGCAGTTACTGTTACCGTGGAAAAATCGTTCAATGTCTTTTTGTTTAGTAATGTCAAACACCCTAAGAAGTACATCAATGGACCTAGAAAATGGAAGATACCATATTACTGTAAAAACGGTGAGTTTTCCATGGTTAGATTCTTACACGAAGGTTTAAAATACATTTCTTAGAATAGATTGAATGATCATTAGGACTGCAGTTACTAGGGTGCTCGAAATGATGCCTGCAGCAGGACAGAGTTCATTAGGCAGAGCCTAAGTCATCCATGCTTATGTAGAGAGCCAGCAATGGTCTTGGTATTCACTTATTTCAGCCTACAATAAGCCTTGGTATATCTGTGTGTCTATCTGTGTTCCTGTCTGAATTTTCAGTCCCTACCTCTATATCACTCATAGTCTCTGTATCTTTGTAACTCTGTCTCTCACTTTCTCTGTTTCTCTGTATATGTCTCTTCATCCTGGATTGCTGCTACAACTCTACATACTTAACACTGGACCTGCCTGCTACAATGAGCTCTCTCTCTCTCTAACTCTCTCTCTCTATCTCTCTGTGTCTCTATCTCTATCTCTCTGTCACTCTCTGGCCTTCTGTCTTTGCCTCTGCAACTTTAATGAATATCAGCAGCTCTGACCTTGCTCAGGAATGTTCTCCACCAAAAGTGAACATTTTGTCTTTACGTATGTATGGGTCTTTCTCGCTGTGTGTCTGTCTCTCTCTCTCATAGTACAGAAGAGACTGCTAAACCACTCTAAAATGGCAAAACTAAAGTGCTTTTTATTGTCCTAAATATACCCTTCTTTACTCAAAATGTGAATGCTTTCAGCCAAGATGCTTGTATCAAAAAAGGAGCTGATGGGTCTCTATTTTATGTTTTGGCAAACGTGAAGTATTCCTGTAAGTTGCAGGGAGCTGAATGGGACCCACACAAAACGGTCCAAAGATTCATTCCAGATAAATAGTCTTCATATTCTCAGGGTTTCCAGAAAGATTTCCTCTTCCTCTGAGAACTTTCCCTGGGAAAATCCTCCCTCATTTGACCATAATCCCCTCAGACACGAGAATTTCAGAAATATTTTTTTTTTCTAAAATTAAGTTCATCTCCTACTGTGGTGACAGCTGTCAAGGGTTACGATGCCCAAGAAAGTGTCACACAATCTAGAAATCTGTGGAGCAACCAGGTAATCCAGGATTTGGTAGTAATCCACTATTATCAAAACCCCCAATATGATCAATGCCACTACATCAAAAACAGTCTTGAGAACTTGGCATCCTTATTCATTAAGTTGCAAATCTAAGACCCCAAATTTCCATAATCTGTGAAGTTGGGAATGTAAGGTCCTGTCTTACGGCTAACTGCCATGTCACCTGAAAGGGTGCACTTACTCAGCCAGTAGTCTATTCAGTCCATGGTTCCATGGGTACTAAGTCTTCAGGCAGGTTTATAGGACCCCTTTAAAAGACAGATCGCTACACACTCATGATGTCTTATCCTCTGTCACCTTCCAATTACTCTCTGCTATCTGCTATCTGGTATTTTGCACTAAATCTCTTCATTTCTTCTTCTATCTCACCCACTCACCCTCTTCAACTATGTCGGAAAATCTAAATTCATGGACATTCTAAGATTTGTGTTCCATTGCAAAAAATGTAATATCGCTATGGAGACATCACAGAGATATTTTAATGGGCCTGAACAAACGTTGAAAAACCACATCAGGTCTCTGAGTTTCCCAAAGATGAGGTCCCATAGCACATGGGCTGAATTACCTATGGGTTCAGATTTACACCTTTGGGAGTTTCTCCCCCTCCACCGTTCAGACCCCTGTGTCGTCTCAATTCTAGGGCACTTTTTTCCACAATTGTCGGTGAGTTAAGTCTGACTCTGTATTCTGAGATGTTGGCTACAGAGCTTCCTTCAGCCAGCTCCATTGGACTTACATATTTTGCTTAAGGGATTCTAGCGGTTAGTTTTCCCCTGGAAAAACAGGTAAATACCTATTTTGTGGAGGAATGTCAAAACCTAAGTACCTAAATGGAATAAGAAAATAAAGGAATCACATTACTGTAAAAAAGGTGAGTTTTCCATGGTTAATTTTTTCCAGGAAAGTTTAAATTCCATTTCTTAGATTAGATTGAAAATTCTATGAACTGCAAATACTTGGGTGCATGACATGATGTTAGCAGCAGGACAGCATTCATTAGACAGATACAGAATCCTCTATGATTATGTTGGGAGGCTGCCTCTGGAAGTGATATGCACTTATCCTAGCCTACACTAAGCCTTGGCCTTTCTCTGTGTCTGTCTCTCCTTTCATTCTCTAATTCTATCATGCACTGTCTCTGTCTCTGTGTCTGTGTATCTCTGTCTCTCATTTTCTGTGACTCTATGTATATGTCTCTACTCCCTGGGTGGGAGTCTATAATTCTACCAGCTTTGCAATTTGTTTGTCATCTACACTAAGCAAAAACAATCTATCTTATTCTCTCTCTCTCTCTGTCTGTCTGTCTGTCTGTCTGTCTGTCTTTCTATCTGCCTCTCTGTCTTGTCCTCTATTTTTTCCTCTGCACCCTGTGTGAATACCTGGAGCTATACTTGTTCTGGACTGGTCTCCTCATAAACTGAGTTTTGATCTCTCCCTTTGTATGTGTCCCTGTCTGTCTCACTCACTGTCTTTCTGTCTATTTTTCTCTGTCTGTTTCTGTCTTTCTGTTCTAGTATTGAAGAGCATGCTAAACCTCTCAACAATTGCAAAATTAAGGTGCTATTTTATTGGAAGAAATATACCCTTCCCATTTAAAAATGAGAATGCTTTCAGCCAAGTCTCTTCTATCATAAAGAGGCACCTGATGTGTCTCCAATTTATGTTTTTGGTAAACCAAAATATTCCTGTACAATCCAGGGAGCTGAATGTGACCCATGCAAAGAGGTCCAAAAATGATGCACTCCTGATAATTAGTATTCAGCCTCTCAATGATCCTAGAGTCCTTTCCTGCTCATCTAGGATCTCTCTCTGGGAGTTTCTGCTCATGACACCTGGAAGTGTGCACTCACTCAGCCACTACTCTGTTCATTCCAGGGTTCCATGGGTACTAAGTCTGCATGGTTATAGGACACCTTTAAAAGACAGATCTCTACAAACTCCTGATGTCTTATTCTCTCTATCACCTTCAAATTCCAATATCTTATCTGCTAACTGATATCTGGTATCTTAATCTGACCCTCTTCAGCTCTTCTCCTGTCTCCCACACTAACCCTCTCCAACCATGTAGGCAAAACTCAAGGTCATGGACATGCTAAGACTGCTGTTCCATTGCTCAGGATTCCATCTCCATAGCGATCTTTCCCCTTCCACTTAAACAAATGACCCAGTCTGGAGCTGTGAAAGCCATGGAGGCTCTCTCTATTTGAACACTCTCTATATCCATGCTTGGTTGTGCAGCACATCACAGAGATCTTTTTTGTGATTGACCAAATTGTTAAAACACCCCACAAGATCGGTCTGTTTTCCAAAGATGAGGTCCACCACCACATTTGCTGAATCACATCTGGATTTCAGATTATGCCTTTTGGATTTTCTTCTCTCCACTCTTCGATCCCCTGTGTCATCTAAGCTATTTGGGCATTTTCTGTTAAATATTTGTGGATTATTTAAAGCTGACTCCATCTTTTGATATGTTGGGTACCAAGCCTCCTTCAGGCACCTCCATTGGAATTACATATTATGTTTAAGGGAATATAGCGGTTACTGTTAAGGTGGAAAACCATTCAAAGCCATTTTGTGGAGAAAAGAATAGAACCTATGAAGTTTATAAATGAACAAACAAAATGATAGATATCAAGTTATGGTAAAAAAAAAAGGTGAATTTTCCATGGTTAGCTTCTTCCAGGAAGGTTTAAATTCCATTTCTTAGATTAGATTGAAGGATCATTGTAGTGCAAGTACTTGGGTTAATGCAGTGATATTAGCAGCATGAGAATGTTCATTAGTCAGAGACAGCATTATCCATGAGTATTTGGGAGCCAGAACTGGACGTGGTATTCACATATTTCAGCAAACACTAAGCCTTGGTATGTCTGTTTGTCTGTCTGCTTGTCTGAATTTTTATTCCCTACATCTCTATCACTCACTGTCTCTGTCTCAGTGTATCTCTCTCACTGTTGCTGTCTCTCAGTATATGTCTCTTCACCATGATGGGCCTCTACAACACTCCCTACTTTGCAGTGTATCTGCATGATAAAATGAGCCTCTCTCTCTCTGTCTCTCTGTCTCTCTCTCTCTCTCTCTCTCTCTCTCTCTCTCTCTCT
>NW_023276919.1:7556379-7576964 GCF_003668045.3 Cricetulus griseus | reverse complement strand
AGGAAGTGCCCCTTTTTCCTGTTCACGTGCTCCAGCGGCACGATGTGATCCACCAACAAGGAGGGACGCCAATAAGTCGTCCGATAAGGTAAGTCTTATAAAATATATAGATGTATGATAATTGAGACTGAGCTAACAGATGAGAATCCTAGTCATTGGCTAAGCAGCATTGTAACTAATATAAGTCTCTCTGTGCATTCATTTCCATTTCATACTTTCCCCTTCAACACACACAAAAGACCAACACTATTGCTGAGAAAGCCATGGAGTGTCTCTCTCTGTGACCTCTCTCCATTCCCATGCCTGGATGAGGGAAATCTGCAAAGATCATTTTCTTGCACTGATAAAACTCTGAGACACTCTTTCAGGTCGGTGTTTCTCACAAGGATAGGTCTACCACCACATTCACTGAATCATTTATGTTTTCAGCATTATGCCTTAGGCGGTTTATTCCCTAAAATTTTTGGTATTCTGTGTTGACTTGTATGTTCAGGTATTTTATTATGCCCTTGGCCATGACTTCAAACTGACTCTGACTTTTGAGATAGGGAGTACCAAGCCTTCTTCGCCCTGGCCCATAGGAAATACATCTTATGATTAAGGCATCCTTCCGGGTAATGTTACCTTTGAAAACTGTTCAAATAATTTAATGTAGGAATGTCATATTCCCCAAGTTGTGCATTAATGTACTCAGAAAATGAAAAGACACACATTACTGAATGGAATTTGAGTTATGCATGATAGCTTTAAATTCCATATCTTAGATTAGATTGAAGGATAATTGGACTGCAGGTTCTTGGGTGCAACAAATGATGTTAACAGTAGGACAGAGTTCTTGAGGCAGAGACAGCAACATCCAGCATTATGAAACGACCCATCCTTGGACTTGGTATTCACTTGTATCAGCCTATATTAAACCTTCATTTGTCTGTGTGTCTCTCTGGGTCTTTGTCTGAATTTTCATCTCTAAGTCTCTATCACTCATTGTCTAAGTTTCTCTATGTTTGTCCCTTCTCCATGGTGGGGCGCTATAATTCTGCATTTCAATGTACCTGCATGCTAACGGAGCACCCCTGTCTCTCTCCCAGGCTGTCATTCTCTCTTTGATTTCTGTCTTTGCTTCTGCAACCTGCATAAATAGCAGCATCTCTGGACTTGCTCAGGACTATTCTCTACCAAATATGATCTTTGATCTGTTTAATGGTATTGTGTCTCCCTTGCCTTGTGTTTTCTGTCTCTCTGTCAGAGTACTGAACTGAATGCTGAACCACTCTAAAATGTCAAAATTAAAGATCTTTTTTATTGTCCTATATATAACCTTTTTCAATCATGTGAATGCTATCACAAAAGTTGCTTTTATCAAAGAGAGGCAGCTGATGTGGCTCCAATTTATTTTTTTGAAAAAACCAAAGTTTTCCTGTAAGTTCCAGTGAGCTGAATGGGACCCATGCAAACATGTTCAAAGATTCACTGCTGATAAATAGACTTCTTTCCTTCAATCATCCTAGATTCCTCTCCTCCTCATCTGGAAACCTTCCCTGGGAAACACTTCCTCATCTGACTATACAACCCTTTGTCACCTGGACTTCAGAAATATTTTGTTCTCTAAACTTAAGCACATCTCCTACACTGCTGACATCTGCCCAGGCCTAGGATGCCCAAGAGAGTGCCACACATTCTGGAAATCCATTGAGCCAACTTGTACTCCAAGACCTGGTAGTACCCCACTATTCTCATGGCCCCAAATGTTGGTCAATGCCTTTTCATCAAAAAGAAGCTGTCTTGAGAACACGACATCGTTATCCCCAATGCTGCCAAGTCTAAGACCCCAAATTCCATGTTAAATGCAGGTGGGTTTGAAGGTACTGGAATCTGTCTACCTTCCCATGAACCTTGGAAGGGTGCACTCACTCAGGCAGTTCTCTGTTTAGTCCAGTGTTCCATGGGTTACAATAGGCAGAGTTGTAGGTCCATTTAAAGGACTTATCCCTTCCCACACCTGATATATTATTCTATTACCTTACAATTCCTCTCTGCTATCTTCTCTCTGTTACCTTTCTATGACCATCTTCATCTTTTCTCCTGTCTCTCCCGGCCTGAACACTCTCCAACCATGTCAGAAGATCTAAAGTTCATGGACATTCTAAGATTTGTGTTCCATTGCTCAGGGTTCCATCTCCATAGCGAGACTTCCCATTCCAGGTAAAGAAATGACCATCTCTGGAGCTGGAAAAGCTATGGAGGCTCTCTCTGTGAACTCTCTCCAAACCCAAGCATGGTTGAGCAGGACATTCCAGAGACCTTTTTCGGGGAGTGAACAAATAGTTAACACCCATGAGGTCAGAGTCTTTCCCAAGGAAGAGATCCACCACCACATTGCTGAATCAACTGTGTTTTTCAGATTTAGGACTTTGGGAGTGTCTTCCCTCAACTATCATGAACTCTGCATTGTTTCAAGGGAAGGGGCATTTCTTGTTCCACATAATTGTCAATGAATTAAGGGTGACTCAATTTTCTGATATGCTGTGTACCAAGACTTCTGAAGCCACCTTCATTGGAATTACATCTTTTGTTTAAGGGAATGTACTTGCTTCTGTTACTGTGGAAAAACTGTTCAATGCCTTTTTGTGGAACATTGTCAAGCGATGATGTACATCAAAGGACTAACAAAATGAAAGGAATCACATCATTGTAAAAAATGTGAGTTTTCCATGTTTAGCTTATTCCAGGAAGGTTTAAATTCTGTTTTTTAGATTAGATTGAAAAATCATTACACTGCAGATACTTGGGTGCATAAGATATCAGCAGCAGGACAGAGTAAATTAGGCAGTGACAGCATCATCCGTGAATAAGCTGGGAGCCAGTCTCTGGATGTATAATGCAATTATAGCCAACACCAAGCCTTCAACTGTCTGTCTGCCTGCCTGTTTGTCTGTCTCTGTGTCTCTTTGTCATTACATTCCCTAACTATCATTCGCTGTCTCTTTCTCGGTGTTTGTGTATCTCTGTCTCTTACTGTCTGTGTCAATATGTATATGTCTCAACACCCTGGGTGGGAGTATATAATTCTATCTGCTTTGCAATGTGTTTGCCTGATACACTAAGCCAAAGTCTCTGTCTCTCACTCTGTCTGGTCCTCTGTTTTTACTTCTGCACTCTGGGTGAATACCTGAAACCCTACTTGTTCTGGAATGGTCTCCACCCAAACTGAGCTTCTATCCATCCCTGTGTGTGTGGCCCTCTCTCTCTCTCTCCTTCTCTCTCTCTGTGTTTGTCTGTCTGAATCTCTGTCCTTGTACTGAAGAGCATGCTAAACCTCTCTACATTGCAAAATTAAGGGGTGTTTTTATTGTCGGATAGATACCCTTCCATTTCCAAAATGAGTATGCTTTCAGCCAATTCAATTCTATCATAAAGAGGAATCTGATATGTCTCCAATTTATATTTTTTGTAATCCCAAAATATTCCTGTAAGCTCCAGGGAGCTGAATTGGACACATGCAAACAGGTCCAAATACATGCACCACAGATAAATAGTATTCAACCTCTCAATGTTTCCTGATTCCTTTCCTCCTCATCTGGGATCTCTCTCTCAGGAACGAATTACTGGAGCCCCGCTGGCCAAGGAAGGAGTGGCACAAACGTGTGGCTTGAGGTATGGACTCTTGTTCAAAAGGAGCCCCCCCCAAGGAAAAACTTGGTAGTGCATACTGACAATTAAGTTCTCCTTGCCGGATTGCAACGGACGTTGGTCTGGTAAAAGTTCTTACCGCTCATGAGTGACTGATTCCCTGGTAAGTGACACCCATTCCGTTCCACAAAAATGGGTCTGAGGAAATCAAACACTCCCTTTTGGGAAAGAGGAGTTTGAGTAAAATATAAGGCCTTTTTTCAGTTCTTTGCCTTTTGTCAAGAACATGTCCATGGGTCATTTTAGAAGGCCCAGATATTCATCCTCTAACTTGATAGATCTCATAGAAAATGGACCAGAGGCAGTTCCCTTACAGACTTTTAGTTATTGGAATCTTATTAATGATATCCTTACTAACTCCTCTGGCACTGCTCACCTTACTTCTCTGTGTCATTATGGTATATATTTGTAAATAAGATGGTGACTTCTTTCAGTTATACAAGTACTAGATAAAAATAACACCTGAAACACTGGAGGAAAATATCACTCAATTGATCACAGAGCTACTTGCCTTATCAGCTAAGTATCCGTGTGTGTGTGTGTGTGTGTGTGTGTGTGTGTGTGTGTGTGTGTAGGTATGTGTGTGTTTACAGGAGAGTGACAAATTGACATCAGCAATGTGGAAGAAAAAAATAATACCTATCACCAACTTTTTTAAGGGTAAAGTAACTTGGCTGATGCAATTACACATTAGAGGCTGCTTGCACTCTCCATAGTATGTTGAATTTTAGGAAATGTTGAAAACTGGAATTGTCATATTTAATAACTGTCTTTGTCAGTCTTGACTATTGAAGGCAGCAAATTACCAAAATTTGGCTTGTGAGCTTCCATAGATGACTGTAAGGGCTTTGCTCTTACTGAATCAGTTTCCCAAACTGCAGTGAAAGTGCATCTGCTAGTGAGACCTATTCAAAAACCTTTGACGCACTGAACAGTGGACCCAGTACAAGTGGCCCGAAGAGCCTCAGCATGTTGCAGAATGATTTGGTTCCATTGGAAATCACTCCCATGTCAATAGTTAAGTACAGCTATCTAAGTGTAACTCTGGATTTCCTGTGTGCTAGCTGCTTCAATAAGCACTTTAATGAAAATCAGCCACAGATCGCCTATGGCATCAATCAACGGGTCAAAACTATGCTCAGCCATTATAGAAAGATCCCCTATCTCACAAATGGCATGGACCAGACCCAGTCCTCATTTGAGGAAATAGACATACATGTATTTTTGATACTCAAGCCAATAATGCTAGATGATTGCCTGAACACCTTTTAAAACTATATAATCCACCCAGGGAAGCCCCTGAGAAGCCTTCTAATTCTGCTTAATTGTAGATAAAAGATGCTGCCATTTTGGCTACTTGTGTGTTCTCACCTTCAATTGCCGTTGCCACTGCAAGCACTTATAAGATTTACAACTACACCTAGATGAACATCAACCCAGCCGGTGATGCTGCCAACTCTTCCACAACTATTGCGACCACCCCCTCCTATTTCCCCCTGATAGTTGACTTATGTGCTTTAGCCAGACTCTCCATTTCCCCCCCAGGACCTCCCTCCTCCCCTGACCTTATTCTACAATTAATTAACCCTACTGTTCAGGCCCTTCATCAAGCCAACCACTCCCTCATAGAGGACTGTTCCGTCTGCTATTCTTTCACCCCTCCGTTTTCTGAGGGAATTGCAGGCACTTACTAATTCCTACCTTGACTGTTCTACTGGATTGACTACTTATATTGTCTCACCTACCTTTTGAAAGACTAACCAGATTCATTAACTTTCATTTGCAGGTCCAGGCAAGGCAGGTTTTGATTCCTCGTCCACTCTTTGTCACTGCTTAGAGTCATCTTACACCAGTAATCTGTGCTCTGGATCTGAGCTCTCGTGCGAGCTCCTACATGCTGAGGACCAGTGGCATTTGTGCATCCATAGTCTGGCTGAGGATCCGAGTTTGGTAGCTGTCAGCATCCAGCTCTGGTCATATATAAAAGTTCCCTTTACAGAGGCTGGCGACCTCTATGCTAAACCGCCAATTAGTCAAGCACCCCACCCCTTAGATTAGTGTTGGAGATAACCACATGAGGTTCCAGACACCTGCCCTGGCCTGACAGCAATTAACAATCATTCCTCCCCCACTTCCTCTTTCTCTGCTTCCTCCTTTCTCTTTAAAAACTCCTTGTTGGACTTCACTAAAGAGACCTTGACAAGAAAACCTGCTTGGTCTCGCTCCTTCTTTCTCACCCATTATTTTCAGGCTTACTCCACCTCCACGAATTACTAGAGCCCTGCTGGCTGAGGCAGGCATCGAGCTCCAACATATAGAGGCCCAGTGCAAGTTTTGCATCCATCTCACAGCCCAGGATCAGAATTCGTCAGCAGGCACAAAAACGCCAAGGCCCAGTGGCAGTTTTGTGTCTATCTGCAGGCCCATGGAGGTCAGGATCTGTTTCTGGTCAATTTGTAGTCATTGCTTAGAGTTATCTAACACCAATGATATATGCACTGGATCCAGGTTTAGAAGAGAGCTCTTATACACCAAGGCCCAGTGGCAGTTCTGTGCCATCTGCACGCCCATGAGGTCAGGGGCCATTTCTGATTCCATTCATTGTCACTGCTTAGAGTCATCTGACATCAGTTATCTGAGCAGTGGATCCAAGTTCAGCAATGAGCTCAAGACATGCCAAGACCAAATGGCAGCTCTATGTTTATCTGCCAGTGCAGGATCTGAGTTTGGCAACGGGTTCTGAAATGCTAAGGCACAGTGTCAGTTCTGTGTCCATCTGCAGGCCCATGGAAGTCAGAGGAGGTTTCTTTATCCATTCATAGTCATTGCTGAGAGTCATCTGATATCAGTGACCTATTTACCAGATGAAATTTGGCAGCAAGATCCTGCACACCGAGCACCAGTGGCAGATCTGTGTCCATCTGCTGGCTCATGGAGGTCAGGACTTTTTCTGGTTCCATTTGCCTTTACCGCTTAGTGATCTTTGCTGCTGATCCGAGCTCAGTGATGGTTCAATCAGGCCAAGGCCCAGGGGAAGTTCTGTGTCCATCTGCCAGACCAGGGAGTCCAGGAGTTGTTTCTCGTTCCCTTCAAAGTCACTACTTAGAGTCAACTAACACAAGTGATCTGTGCACCAGATCCAGGTTTGGCAGAGAGCTCCTACACACCAAGGCTGATTAGCAGTTCTGTGTCCATGCGCTGGCCCAGGTAGGGCAGGGGTTGTTTCTAGTTCCATTAATCCTCACTGCTTAGAGTCATCTGACATCAGTGATCTTTGTTCCTGATCCGTGCTAGGTGGTGGGCTCGGACAAGCTGAATCCCAGGGGCAGTTCTGCATCCATATGCTGGCCTAGGATCTGAGATTGGCAGTGGTACATGACACACCACGGCCCTGTAGCTCTTCTGTATCCATCTGCCTTTCCAGGTAAGCCAGGTTCCATTTCCCATTCCATTTGTCTTCACTGATTCGAGTCTTCTGACACCAGTGATCTGTACTCTGGATCGAGTTCTGGGGAGCGCTCCTACCCACAGAGTCCCAATGGCATTTACTATTCCATCTGCTGGCCCAGGATCCGAGTTCTTTATTGGACACCCACACTATAAACCCCAGTGGCAGTTCTGTGTCCATCTGCAGACCCATGGAAGTCAGGGGAGTTTCTGGTTCCATTCGTCATCACTGCTTAGAGTCATCTGACACCAGTGATCTGTGCGCCAGATCCAAGTTTGGTGATGGCTCCATTAGGCCAAGGCCCAGAGCAGTCCTGTGTCCATCTGCAGGACCATGGAGGTCATGGCCTGTTTCTGGTTCCCTTTGCCGACACTGCTTAGAATCATTTAACACCAGTGATCTTTGCTCCTGCTGCGAGTTTGGTGGCAGGCTCGGATAAGCTGAGGCCCAGTAGCAGTTCTGCATCCATATGCTTGCCCAGGATCCGAGATCAACAGAGGTATACGACACTCTTGAGGCCCAGTGGCAGTTCTGTGTCCATCAGCAGGCCCATGGAGGTCAGGGGCTATTTCTGGTTCCATTGGTCATCACTGCTTAGAGTCATCTGACAACAGTTATCTGTGCTCTGGATCCAAGTTCAACAGTGGCTCCAACATGCTGAAGCAAATTGGTTGTTCTGCCTCCAACTGCCAACACAGGATCCAATTTTTGAGTTGGACTCCAACTCGTCGAGTCCCAGTGGTAGTTCTGCATCCATATTATGGCCCAGGATCTGAGTGCGGTGGCAGAATATGACACACCGAGGCCCAGTGGCAGTTCTATGTTTATCTGTCAACCCAGGGTGCGAGTTTGGCAATGGGCTCTTTAATGCCTTGGCACAGTGGCAGTTCTCTGTCCATCCACTGGCCCAGGTAGACCAGGGGCTATTTCCGATGCCATTCATAGTCACTGAATAGAGTTATATGACACGAGTGATATGAGCACCTGATCCTAATTCAGCAGAAGGCTTCAACACGCTGAGGTAAAGGGGTAGTTCTACATCCATATGCTGGTCCAGGATCCACGTTCAGCGGCGGTATGCAACACACTGAGACACAATGGCAGTTCTGCATCCATATGCCGTCCATGGATCCAAATTCTGCAGTGGGTTTGGACACGCCAAAGGCCACTTGCATCTCAGCATCTACCTGCTGGCCCAAGATCCAAGTTCAAAGGCTTTTGTGACACAACAAGGCCCAGTGGCAATTCTACATCTATTTGCCTTCTCTGGATCCAAGTTCTGGGACTAGCTCAGGCTCGCCAAAGCCCAGTGGCAGTTTTGCCTCTGACTGCCCACCCACGATCTGATTTCGGCGGCGATTTCCAACAAGCCAAGGTCCAGTGGTAATTCTGTGTCCATCAACTGGCCCAGGTAGGCCAGGGGATGATTCTGGTTACATTGGTCATCACTGCTTGGAGTCATCTGATACCAGGGATCTTTGCTCCTGATCCGAGTTTGGCGGCCAGGTCTAACACGTCAAGGCACAGTGTCAGTTCTGCATCCATATGCTGGTCCAGGATCCAAGTTCGGGGGTGGGCTCTGACATCTGAGTCCCAGTGGTAGTTCAGCCTATATCTACCAGACCATGATCTGAGTTCGGAGGCAGACTCTGACAGGACCAGGGTAAGTGGCAGTTCAGTGTCTATCCACTGTCCTAGGATCCTCTTTTGGAGGCATGCTCACATGTGTGACCCAGGACCTGTCGGAGGGTCCCCCTCCATCTGCCCCTGCTCCTTTCATTTCTATTGGACCCTGCTCTCTGTATATGTCCCTTTACCCTGGTGGGCCTCTACAAATCAACCTGCTTTGCAGAGGGCCTGCCTGCTGAGAGTCTCTCTCTATATATATCGTACTCTCTCCCTCACATTCCACTACCTGTCATTTATCTGCTCTCTGTTATTCCTCTGACCCCTTTCTTCTTACTCATTTCTCCCCAAATCACCCTCTCTTCCCTCTCTGAAATCCTCATTTCATGAAAATTCTAAGATAGGTGTTCAATTGCTCATTGATTCGTACTTACCCCTTCAATGTAAAACAAAGAACAACACTATTGCTGAGAAAGCCAGGGAGCGTCTCTCTCTGTGGCCTCTCTCCATGCCCATGTTTCATGAGCCAGAAACTGCAGAGATCATTTTCTCGGACTGACCAAAGGGTGACACACTCCTTCAGGTTGGTGTATATTTCAAGGATGAGGTACAACACCACATTCACTGAATCATTTGTGTTTTCAGCATTTTGACTTGGGCAGTTTCTTCCCTCCTCTTTTATGAATTCCATCTCAACTTGAATGTTCAGGCATTTTGTTCTGCCCTTGCCCATAAGTTCAAGCTGATTCTAAGATTCTAGTTCTGGAGTACCAATCTTTCTTCGGGCTCTCCCATGGGAAATACATCTTATTATTAAGGGTTCCTTCCATTTTCTCTTACCATGGAAAAGCTATTCAAATGCTTTTATGGAGGGATGTCATATTCCCCAATATGTGCATCAATGTAACAAGAAAATCACAACATACACATTACTGAACCAAATTTGTGTTTTGCAAGGTAGCTTCTTACAGGAAGTTTAAATTCCATATCTTAGATTAGATTGAAGGATCATGGGATCACAGGTACTTGGGTGCACCAAATTATGTCAGCAGCAGGACAGAGTTCATGAGGCAGAGAGAGAATCCTCCATATTCACTTATCTCACCCTACACTAAGCCTTGTTATGTCTGTGTGTCTCTCTGTGTTTGACATATCACCTCTAACTCTCTAAAACTCCCTGTCGCTGTCTCTGTGTATAACTGTCTCTCACTGTCTCTGTCTCTCTGAATATGTCCCTTCACCCTGATGGGTCTCTACAAGTCTGCCTGGTTTGCACTGTGCCTGCCAACTTACTGAAACTCTCTTAGTCTCTCTCTCTATTGCTCCCTCTATTTCTTTCTCTCTCTCCCAGTCTCTCACTCAATCTCTGGCATTCTGTACTTGCCTCTGCAACCTGGATGAATACTAGCAGCTCTGGACATGCTGAGGAAGGACTGTTCTCTACCAAATCTGATCCTTTTGTCTGTCTCTCTGTATTGTCTCTCTTGCTGCTTGTGTGTATCTTGCTCCATCAGAGTACTGTGGAGCATGTTAAACCAGTCTAAAATGGGAAAATTAAGGTGCTTTTTTATTATTCTATAGATACCCTTCTTTTTTTAAACATGTGAATGTTTTCTTCCAAGTAGCTTCTATCAAAAAAGACAGCTGATCTGTCTACTATTTACATTTTTGCAAAAACCAAAGTATTCATCTAAGGTCCTGGTAGCTGAATGAGATCCAGAAAAGAATGTCCAAAGATTCACTCCAGATAAATAGTATTCAGTCCCTCAAAGATCCCGGATTCCATCCTCCTCATCTGGCACCTTTCCCTGGGAAATCCATCCCTCATCTGACCATGCAACCCCCTGTCATTGGGACTTCAGAAATAATTTTTTTCTAAACTAAAGCTCATCTCATACACTGCTGTCATCTGCTGAGGCTTGGGATGCCCAAGACAGTGCCACACATTCTGGAAATCCATGGAGCAACAAGTTACTCCAGGCTGTGCTACTACTCTGTTCAATGCCCCTTCATCAAAAAGAAGCAGACTTTGGAACTCCAGCTCATTATACCCTAAGTTACATGTCTAAGAACCCACATTTCCAAAATAAGTGAGGGTGGGAATGATAAGTCTTGGCATCTGGCTACCTGCCCATGACACCTGGAAGGTTGCACTCATTCAGCCAGCACGTTTTCATTCCAGGGATCCATGGCTAATGAGTCTGTAGGCACAGTTATAAGACCCATTTAAAAGACAGGTCCCTACCCACTACTGATGTCTTATTCTGGCTGCCACCTTCCAATTCTTCTCTGCTATCTGCTATCTGGTATCCTCCTATGACAGTCTTGATCACTTCTGTCTCCCCACACAGTCCCTCCAACATTGTGAGAAAATTTCTAGTTAATGGAAATTCTAAGATTCATGTTTCATTGCTCAGGGTTCTGTCTCCATAGCAAGCTTTACCCTTGCATGTAAACAAATGACCCGCTCTCCAGCTGTGAAAGCCATAGAGGCTCACTCTCTGTGAACACTCTCCATAACCAGGCTTGGTTCAGTGGCACATCACAGAGATCTTGTTCTGAGACAGACCAAACAGTGAAACATGCCATTAGTTCAGTGTTTTCCAAGGATGTGATCTTCACCAAGATCACTGAATCACCTGTGGGTTTCCTTGCCTCTGCAACTTGTATGAAAATCAGCAGCTCTGTACTTGATCAGAAATGTTTTACAACAAAACTCAACGTTTTGTCTGTCTGTATGTTTGTGTCTTTCTCGCTGTGTATCTGTCTCTCTCTGTGTCATACAACAGAAGATACTGCTAAACCACTCTAAAATGGCAAAACTAAAGGGATTTTATTGTCCTAAATGTACCCTTCTCTATACAAAATGTGAGTTCTTTCAGCCAAGCAGATTCTAATTTAAAAAAGCAGCTGATGTGTCTCCAATTTATGTTTTTGGCAAATGGAAGGTATTCCTATAAGTTCCAGGGAGCTGAAAGGAATCCATGCTAAAAGGTACAAAGATTTACTCCAGATAAATATTGTTCAGCCTCTCAGTGATTCCAGATTGCTTTCCTCCTCCTGTGAGAAATTTCTATGTGAAAAACCTCCCTCTTCTGACCATACTCTTCTCTGACAACATAATGTCAGAAATACTTTTTTTCTAAACTTAACTTCATCTCCTACACTGCTGACATCTGCCAAGGCTTAGGATGTTCCAGACAGTGACACACAATCTGGAAATCCGTGGAGCAACCAGGTAATGCAGGATGTGGTAGTACTTCATAATTCTCAACCCCCCCATGATGTTCAGTGCCACTTCATCAAAAAATAGCTGTCTTGAGGACTTGACATCCTTCTTCCCTTAAGTTGAAAATCTAAGACCCCAAATTCAATAATCAGTGAAGTTGGGAATCTAACGTCCTGTCATTGGGCTAACTGCCCATGTCACCTGGAATGGTGCACACACTCTGCCAGTACTCTGTTCAGTCCAGGGTTCCAAGGGTACTAAGTCTGAAGGCGGGATTATATGATCCCTTTAAAAGACAGATCCCTACCCACTCCTGATGGTCACCTTCCAATTCCTCTTTACTAGCTGCTATCTGGTATCTTCTTTGACCCTTTTCATCTCTTCTCCTGTCTCCCCCACTCAGCCTCTCAAACCATGTCAGAAAATCTGAAGTTCATAGACATTCTAAGAATGTCTTCTATTGTTCAGTGTTAAGTCTCCTAGTGAGCTTTCCCCTTCCTCGTAAACAAATGATCAACTCTGGACCTGTGCAAGCCATCGAGGCTCTCTCTGTGAACTCTCTCCATATCCAGGCTTGGTTGAGGGGGACATCACAAAGATGTAACCCTTTTTCTGGGAATGATCAAATGTACAAACACTCCATCAAGTCGTTGTGTTTTCCAAGGGTGAGGTACACCACCACATACGCTGAATCACCTGTGGGATTCAAATTTAAGCCTTTGGGAGTTTCTCCCCATTCACAATTCAGAAGTATCGAGTATGCTTTTCGGGCATTTTTTGTTCCACAAATGTCTATGAGTTTAGCCTGAATATGTATTCTGAGATGTGAGGTAATGGGCATCCTTCAGCTACCTCCTTGGAATTACATGTTATGTTTAAGGGAATCTAGAGGTTACTCATACCATAGAAAAACTGTTTCATGCCTTTTTGTGGAGGAATGTCAAATACCCTAAGAAGTACAAAAATGGAATAAGAAAGTGAGAGGAATCACACTACTGTAAAAAAGATTAGTTTTCCATGATTAATTTCTTCCAGGAATGTTTAAATTCCATTTCTTAGATTAGATTGAAAAATCACTGGAGTGCAGATACTTGGGTGCATGAGATGATGTCAGCAGCAGAATAGAATTCATTAGGCAAAGACAGCATCCTCTGGATGTGATATGCATTTATCCAGACATAAAATATGCCTTGGCCTCTCTCTTTGTCTGCCTTTCATTTCATTCTCTAAATCTCTCTATCACTCACTGTCTCTGTCTCTGTCACACTGTATGTGTCTCTCACAGTCTCTGTCTATGTGTATGTCTTTACACCCAGGTTGGTATTCTATAATTCTACCTGCTTTGCAGTGTGTTTGCCAGCTACACTAAGCCAAAATCTCTCTCTCTCTCTCTCTCTCTCTCTCTCTCTCTCTCTCTCTCTGTCTGTCTGGTCTTCTGTTTTTAACCCTGCACACTGGGTGAATACCTGGAGCTATACTTGTTGTGGAATGTCTCCAACTAAACTGTGCTTTTATCTGTCTGTTTGATATATTGCTCTCTGTCAATCTCTCTCTCTCTCTCTCTCTCTCTCTCTCTCTCTCTCAATCTCTCTCTCTCTCTTTCTGACTGTCTTTCTTTATCATTTTTCTAGTATTGAAGAGCAGGCTAAAACTCTCTACAATGACAAAGTTAACATGCATTTTTATTGGACCAAATATACCCTTCCCATTCCAAAATGAGAATACGTGTATCATAAAGAGGCACATGCGTTGTCTCCAATTTATGTTTTTGCTAAACCCAAAATATTCCTATTAGTCTCGGCAATCTGAATGGGACCATGCAAAGAGTTCCAAAAATGATGCTCTCCTGATAATTAATATTCAGCCTCTCAATGATCACAGAGTCCTTTCCTGCTCATATGGGATCTCTCTCTGGGAGATCCTGCCCATGACACCTGGAAGCGAGCACTCACTCAGCCACTACTCTGTTCAGTACAGGGTTCCATGGGTACTAAATCTTCAGGCAGGGTTATGGGATCCCTTTAAAATACAGATCCCAACACACTCCTGATATCTTATTCTCTCTATCACCTTGCAATTCCAAATGCTATCCACTAACTGCTATCTGGTATTTTCCTATGACCATCTTCATCTCTCTCCTGTGTCTCCAACTCACCCTCTAAACATGTGAGAAAATCTAAAGTTCATGGATATTCTAAGACTTGTGTTCCATTGCTCAGGATTTTTTATCCATAGCAAGCTTTCCCCTTCCACTTAAACAAATGACCATCTCTGAAAATGACAAAACCATAGAGGCTCTCACTATCTGAACACTCTCCATAACCAAGCTCTTTTAAGTGGTGCATCACAGACATATTTTTTGGGGAATGACCAAATGTTGAAAAACGCCATCACATCAGTGTTTATCCCATGGAGAATGCCCACCAGCACATTTGCTGAATCACATGTGGGTTTCAGATTTATGTCTTTGGGAGTTTCTTCCTAGCGGTCCCCTAGCAGTCTCAATTCTTCTGGCATTTTCTGTTCCCCATTTGTTGATGAGTTAAGGCTGACTCCATCTTTTGAGATGGTGGGTATCGAGCCTCCTTCAGCCACCCATATTGGATTACATCTTATGCTTAAGGGAATATAGCAGTTACTGATACTGTGGATAAACCATTCAATTCCTTTGATGGAGTAATAGAAAACACCCTAAGAAGTACATAATGGACCATGAAAATGAAACATATCATATTACTATAAAAAAGGTGAGTTTTCCAAGGTTTGCTTCTTCCAAGTTGGTTTAAATTACATTTCTAAGATTAGATTGAAGGATCATTGGACTGCAGGTACTTGGGTGCATGAAATGATGTCAGCAGCAGAGTTCATTATGCAGAGCAATCATCATCCATAAGTATGTTGGGAGCTAGCACTGGACCTGATATTCACTTCTCTCAGCCTACACTAAGCCTTGTTATGTCTGTGTGTTTCTCTGTCTGCTTGTCTGTCTTATCAGTAGCTACCTCTGTATCACTCATTGTCTGTCTCTGGGTATCTCCTCTCTCAATCTCTCTGTCTGGCTGTGTATGTTTCTTCATCCTGGTGGGCCCCTAAAACTGTACGTACTTTGCTCTGGACCTGCTGGTATACTAAGCCTCTATCTATCTATCTATCTATCTATCTATCTATCTATATATCTCTGTCTCTCCTCTCTGTCTCTCTCTCTCTTTCTCTCTCTCTTTCTCTCTTGCTCTGTCTCTCTCGGGCCTTCTGTCTTTGCTTCTGCAACTTTGATGAATTTCAGCAACTCTGGACTTGCTCAGGAATGTTCTCTACCAAATCTGTATCTTTTTTCTATCTGTATGTATGTGTCTTCCTCGATGTGTGTCTGTCTCTCTCTGTCAGACTACAGAAGAGATTGCTAAACCAATGTAAAATGGCAAAACTAAAGAGTTTATTTATTGTCCTAAAGATACCTTTCTCTATCCAAAATGTGAATGCTTTCAGCCAAGTTGCTTCTATCAAAAAAGGCAGCTGAGGTGTCTCCAATTTATGTKTATGGCAAACCCAAAGTATTCCTGTAAGTTCCAGGGTGCTGAATGGGACCCATGCAAAATGTCCAAAGATTCATTCCACATAAATAGTGTTCAGTCTCTCAGTGATTCCAGTTTTCTTTCCTCCTCCTCAGAAAACTTTCCCTGGGAAAACCCTCCYTCATCTGACCATACTTCCCTCTGACACCACAACTTCACAAATACTTTTTTTCTAATCTAAACTTCATCTCCTACACTTCTTAGGATGCTCCAGACAGTGCCACACAATCTGTAAATCCGTGGAGCCATCAGGTAATACAGGATGTGCTAGTAACCTGCAATTCTCAATCCCTCCAAAAATTGGTCAATGACACTTCATATAAAAGAAGCAGTCTTGAGAACTTGACATCCTTATTACCTAAGTTGTAAATCTAAGATCCCAAATCTCCATAATCAGTGAATTTGGGAAAGAAATATCCTGGGATCTATTTAACTGCCCATGTCACCTGGAAGGGTGCACTCACTCAGCCAGTATTCTGTTCAGTCCAGAGTTCCATGGGTACTAAGCTGCAGGGAAGGTTAGAGGACCAGTTTAAAAGACAGATCCCTACCAACTCTTGATGTCTTATTCTCTGTCACTTTCCAATTCCTCTCTGCTATCTGCTATATGTTATCTTCCATTGACCCTCTTCATTTCTGCTTCTGTCTCCCACACTCAGCCTCTTCAACAAGGTCAGAAAATCTAAAGTTCATAGACATTCTACGATTCGTGTTCCATTGCTCATAGTTCCATCTCCATAGCGAGCTTTCCCCTTCTAGGCAAAGAAATGACCAACTCTAGAGAAGGAAAAGAGGGACGCTCTCTCTCTGTGAACTATATCCATATCCAGGTTCAGTTGAGCGGGACCTTACAGAGATGTTTTTCTTGGATTGACCAAATGTTGAAACACACCATCAGGTTGGTGTGTTTCCCAAGGATGAAGTCCAACACCATATTCACTTAATCAGTTGTTTCAGATTTATGCCTTTGGGAGTTTCTCCCCATCCACTATTTAGATCCCTGTGTCATCTCAACACTTGAGGCATTTTTTTCCATGAGTGTAGATGACTTAAGCCTGACTGTATTCTGAGGTGTTGGGTACAGAGACTTCTTCAGGTACCTCCATTGTAATTACATGTTATGTTTTAAGGGAATCTAGTGGTAACTGTAACTGTGGAAAAACCATTTACTGCCCTTTTTGTGGAGGTACATCAAATACCCTAAGAAGTACATCAATGGAATAAGAAAATGAAAAGAATCACATTACTGTAAAAAAGGTGAGTTGTCCATGGTTAATTACTTCCAGGAAGGTTTAAATTACATTTCTTAGATTAGATTGAAAAAACATTGCACCACAAATACTTGGGTGATTTAGATGATGTCAGCAGTAGAACAGAGTTCATTAGGCAGAGACAGCATCATCCAAGATTATATTGGGAGCCTGCCTCTGGATAAGATATGCATTTATCCTAGCCTACATTAAGCCATGTCCTATATCTGTGTCTTTGTCAGTCATTTCATTCTCTAACTCTTTCTATCACTCACTGTCTCTGTCTCTGTCTCTGTCTCTTTGTATGTCTGTCTCTCACTGTCTGTGTATTTATGCATATGTCTCTACTCCCTGGTTGGAGTCTATAATTCTACCGGCTTTGCAAAGTGTTTGCTGGTTACACTAAGCCAAAATCTCTTTCTCTGTTATCATTATCTCTCTCATTCTTTCTCTCTCTCTCTCTCTCTCTCTCTCTCTCTCTCTCTCTCTCTCTCTCTCTCTCTCTCTCTCTCTCTCTCTCTCTCTCTCTCTCTCTCTCTCTCTCTCTCTCTCTCTCTCTCTCTCTCCCTCTGTCTGTCTCCTACTCTTTCTGGTACTCTGTTTTTACCTCTGCATGCTGGGTACATACAAGGAGCTACACATTTTCTGGACTGTTCTCAATCTTAGCTGAGCTTTTATCTTCATGTTTGTGTTCCCCCTCTCTCTCTGTCTCTGTCTCTGTCTCTGTCTCTCTCCATCTCTCTTTCTGTTCTCTTACCAAAGGGCATGATAAACATCTCTACAATGGGAAAACTAAGGTGTTTTATATTGGATGAAATATACCCTTCATATTCCAAAATGAGCATGTTTTCAGCCAAGTCACTTCTAAAATAAAGAGGCACCTGATGTGTCTCCATTTTATGTTTTTGTTAAACCCAAAATATTCCTGTAAAGACCAGGGAGCTGAATGGGACCCATGCAAATAGTTCCAAAATTGATGCATTCTTGATAATTAGTATTCAGCCTTGCAATAATCCCAGAGTCCTTTCCTGCTCATCTGGGATCTGTCTAGGAGATCCAGCCCATGAGACCTGGAACCGTTCATTCACTCAGCCACTACTCTGTTCAATCCAAGGATCCATGGGTAATAAATCTTCAGGCAGGGTTATGGGACCTGTTTAAAAGACAGACGCCTACAACTCCTGATGTATTATTCTCGCTGTCACCCTCCAATTCCAACTGCTACCTGCTAATTGCTATCTGGTATCTTCCTCTGACCATCTCTTCTGTCTCCCCCACTCACACTCTCCAATAATGCCAAAAAATACAAAGTTCTTGGACATTCTAAGATTCGTCTTCCATTTCTCAGCATTCCATCTCCAAAGCAAGYTTTCCCCTTCCACTTAAACAAATGACCAACGCTGGAGCTGTGAAAGCCATTGAGGCTCTCTCTCTGTGACCCCGGCTCAAATGACCTGCACATCATAGAGATATTTGTTGGGGATTGACCAAATGGTGAAACACCCCATCAGATCGATATTTTTCCCAAGGATGAGTGCAACAAAAAAGTTGCTGAATCACTTGTCTGTTTCAGATTTATGTCTTTCGAGGTTTCTTCACTCCATTCTTCATACCCCTGTGTCATCTCAACTCTTCGTGCTTTTCTATTCCACATTTGTCAAAGAGTTAAGGATGACACCATTTTTGAGATGTTGGGTACCAAGCTTCCTACAGCCACCTCCATTAAAATTACATCTTATTATAAGGGAATCGAGCAGTAACTGTTATTGTGGAAAAACAGTTTAATGCCTTTTTGTGGAGGAATATCAAATACCCTAATAAATATATCAATGGAATAGGACAATGAAAGGAATGACATTCCTGCAAATCAGGAATTTTTAAATTCCATTTCTTACAGAAGATTGAAAACTCACGGGACTGCAGATACTTAGGTGCATGAGATGATGTCAGCAGAAGAACAGAGTTCATTAGGCAGAGACAGCATTCTTCATGAGAAATGTGTGGAGCCTGTCTCTAAATGTGATATGCACTTACACTAAGCCTTTTCCTGTCTCTATGTCTGTCTGTCTCTCAATTCATTCTCTAACTATATCCCTCAATGTCTCTTTTTCTGTCTCTGTGTATCTCTTTCTCTCACTGTCTGTGTCTCTATGTATACGTCTCTACAGCGTGGGTGGGAGTCTGTAATTCTACCTGGTTTGCAATGTGTTTGCAGGAACACTAAGCCAAAGACCTCTCTCTCTCTCTCTCTCTCTCTCTCTCTCTCTCTCTCTCTCTGTATTCTGTCTCTCTGTTCTAGTACTGAAGAGGATGCTAAACTTCTTTATAATGGCACAATTTAGGTGCTTCTTTATTGGATGAAATATACCCTTCCTATTCCAAAATGAGAATGCATTCAACCAAGTTGCTTCTATCATAAAGAGGCACATAATGTGTCTCCAATTTATGTTTTTGATGAACCCAGAATATTCCTTTAAGTTCCACGGAGCTGAATGGTACCCATGTAAAGAGTTAAAAAAATGATGCACTCCTGATGAATACTATTCAGCCTCTAAATGATCCCAGAGTCCATTACTGCATATCTACAATCTCTGGGATATCTGGCCATGACACCTGGAGGCATGCATCCACTCAGCCACTGCTCTGTTCTGTCCAGGGTTCCATGGTTACTAAGTCTGCAGGCAGGGTTATAGGACCCCTTTAAAAAAAGACCCCGAAACACTCCTGATTTCTTATTCTCTCTTACCTTCCAATTCCAATCTTCTCTCTGCTAACTGCTCTCTGGTATCTTCCTCTGACCCTCTTAAACTCTTCTCCTGTCTTCCCCATTCACCCTCTCCAAACATGTCTGAAAATCCAAAGTTCATGGACATTCCAATATTCATGTTGCATTGCTCAGGTTTCTGTCTCCATAGAGAGCTTTCCCCTTCCACTTAAAACAAATGACCAACTCTGGAGCTCTGAAATCCATGGAGGCGCTCTCTCAGTGAATGCTCTCCATACCCAGGCTCAGCTGAGTGGCACATCACAGAGATTTTTTTGGGGATTGAGCAAATGGTGAAACACACAATCAGGTTGGTGTGTTTCCCAAGGATGAGGCCTACAACCACAGATGCTAAATAAGCGGTGGGTTTCAGATGTATGCATTTGGGAGTTCCTTCCCTCCACTCTTTGGACCCCTGTGTCAACTCAACTCTTTCGGCATAAATCTGTTCCAGATTTGTTGATGAGTTAAGGCTAAATCCATCTTTTGAGGTGTTCAGTACCAAGCCTCCTTCAGCCACCTCAATTGGAATTACATCTTGTGTTTAAGGGAATATAGTGGTTACTGTTTACTTCGCAAACTGTTCAATGCCTTTTTGTAGAGTAATGTCAAACACACTTAGAAATACATCAATGGACTAAGAAAATGAAATATATCTTATTACTGTAAAAAATGTGAGTTTTTCATGGATATCTTCTTCCATGAAGGTTTAAATTCCATTTCTTAGATTAGATTGAAGGATCATGGACTTCATATATTGGGTACATGAAATGATGACAGCAGCAGGACAGAGTTCATTAGGCAGAGATAGCATCACGCATGGGTATGTTGGGAGCCAGCACTGGACCTGGTATTCCTTATCTGACCCTACACTAACCCTTGGTATGTCTGTGTGTCTGTCTGTCTGCTTGTCTGACTTTTCAGTACCTACCTCTCAATCAATCATTTTCTCTGTCTCTGTGTATCTCTTTCTTTCACTGTCTGTGTCTCTCTGTATATATCTCTT